>NC_142477.1:4106284-4280311 GCF_049115385.1 Moschus berezovskii | reverse complement strand
TCTATTGCATTATTCATTGTATATTGACTCTTTTTTATTTCTTCTAAGTCCTTGTTAAATCTTTCTTCCATCTTCTCAATCCTTTTCTCCAGGTTATTTATCTGTAACTCCATTTTGCTTTCAAGATTTTGAATCATTTTCACCATCAAAATTTGAAATTCTTTATCAGGTAAATTCCCTATATCTTCTTCTTTTGTTTGTGTTGGTGGGCAATTATCTTGTTCCTTTACTTGCTGGATATTTCTCTGCCTCTTCATCTTGCTTATATTGCTTTGCTTGGGGTGGCCTTTCCCTCTTCTTGCAGTTTGTGGAGTTCTCTTTATTATGTAGTTTCTTCGCTGTGTGTGGGGTTGGACGGGTGACTTGTCCGGGTTCCCTGGTTAGGGAAGCATGTGTCGGTGTTCTGGTGGGTGCAGCTGGATTTCTTCTCTCTCCTTTAGAAGACAATGGGCTGCTTTTCTGGGAGCCTGATGTCCTCTGCCAGTATTCAGAAGTTGTTCTGTGGACTTTACTCCGCGTTCAAATGTTCTTTTGATGAATTTGTGGGGGAGAAAGTGGTCTTGCCATCTTATCCCTCCGCCATCTTGTTCCTTCCTCCCCAGAACACTGGATTCTTATATTCCACTTGGTCGTGGAGTATCTCTTCCCAGCTGCTCCAGCAAGGCGCAGCCGTTGTACCTTACCTTGGACGAGGGATATCCCTCAAGGGCGCCCCTCCTGCTTTGAATGTGGATCAGCTCCTCTCGGCCCTCCAGTGCCCAAGCAGCCACCGCCTCCTGGACGTGGTATAGCTCCTCTCGGCCACCGCCCCAACCCTGGGCGTGGGGTAGCTCATCTCAGCCACGATTCTGCACGTGGTCGGTTGCACCGGAAACGGGCGTTTCCCGCGCCTGCGCCGCCGGAGCCGGGCGTCTCCCGCGTCTCGAAAAGAGGCCCTATTCCTTTAAAGATCTCAAAAGTAATCTGGACATTCCCTTTCCAGCACAAAAGGGGACCTGACTTCCCCTAAGTAACTCGAGTGAGTTCCTGAGGTCCCCTTCATAACTCAAAAAGTACCCCCTGCTTCCCTCCTCAACTACAGAAACACCACAAAATTATGCCCTCAATGCGAGATAAGGTGATTTTACCCTGCAGAATCTCAAGAGAAATCCCACATTCCCTGTTGAAAGGCAAAAGGGTACTTGACTCCCTTCATGCGACTCAGAATGTTCCCTAACATCTGTCCTCAGTGGAGTGGAGAACACACTTTATGGATAAATCGACAAAAGACAATATTCTGATTAAAAATCTTGAGAGTAACCCGGACGTTCCCCTTCCAACACAATAGGGGACTTGACTTCCCTGAAGCAATTCAAGCGAGTTCCTGAGGTTCCCGTCGCAAATTGAAAAGTACACGCTGTTTCCCAGCAGAACTCGAGAAACATCACAAAATTATCCCCTCTATGCATATTGAGGTAATTTTGCGCTGCAGAATCTCAAGAGAAATCCCACATTCGCGCTTGAAAGGCAAAAGGGTACTAAACTCCCTTTATTTGATTCAGAATGTTCCCTTAAAACCGTCCCCATTGGAGAGGAGAACACATTTTATGGACTCAACTAGAGAAGAGGTCTATTGCCATTAAAGGGCTTGGGAGTAATCTAGAAGTTCCCCTTCCAGCTCAAAACGGGACCTTACATCCCTGAAGTAACTCTAGTGAGTTCCTGAGGTCGTTTTGGCAACTCGAGATATACCCCCAACTTCGTGCCACAATTCGAGAAACACCACAAAATTATCCCCTCAATGTGAGATGAGGAAATTTTGCGCTTCAGAATCTCAAGAAAAATGCCACATTCCCGCTTGAAAGGCAAAAGGGTACTTGACTCACTTTATGCCACTCAGAATGTTCCCTAACATCCGTCCTCAGTGGAGACGAGAACACACTTTATGGACTCAATCGAGAATAGAAATATTCCCATTTAACGGATCGAGAGTAACCTGGAAGTTTCACTTCCAACACAACAGGGGACGTGACTTCCCTGAAACAACCCTAGAGAGTTCCTGAGGTTCCCGGCGCAAATCGAAAACTACCCGCTGCTTCCCGCTGCATCACGACAAATGCCACAAAATTATTCCCTCTATGCGAGATGAGGTAATTTTGCGGTGCAGAATCTCAAGAGAAATCCCACAATCCCGATTGAAAGGCAAAAGGGTAATTGACTCCCTTTTTGCGAATCACAGTGTTCCCTAACATCTGTCCTCAGTGGAGAGGAGAACACATTTTATGGACTCAAACGAGAAGAGGCAATATTCCCATTTAATGACTCGAGAGTAACCCGGAAGTTCCCCTTCCAACACAAAAGGGGACTTGACTTCCCTGAAGGAACCCTAGAGAGATCCTGATGTTCCATTCTTAAATCCAGAAGTACTCCGGCTTCCCGCTTTAACTAAAGAAACATCACAAAATTTTCCGCTCAATGCGAGAGGAGAAAATTTTGTGCTGCAGTATTTCAAGAGAAATCCCACATTCCCGCTTGAAAGGCAAAAGGGTACTAAACTCCCTTTATGCGACTCAGAATGTTCCCTAACAACCGTCCCCAGTGAAGAGGAGAACACATTTTATGGACTCAAACCAAGAAGAGGCCTATTGCCATTAAAGGGTTCGAGAGTAATCGGGAAGTTCCCCTTCCAGCACAGAAGGGGACCTGACATCCCTGAAGTAACTCTAGTGAGTTGCTGAGGTCCCATTGGCAACTCGAGATGTACCCCCAGCTTCCCACCGCAATTCGAGAAACACCACAAAATTATCCCCTCAATGCGAGATGAGGACGTTTTGCGCTGCAGAATCTCAAGAGAAATCCCACATTCTCGCAAAAGGGTACTTTACTTCCTTTATGTGACTCAGAATGTTCCCTAACATCCCTCCTCAGTGGAGAGGAGAACATATTTTATGAACGCAAATCGAGAAGAGGCAATATTCCCATTTAATGGCTCGAGAATAATCCAGAAGTTCCCTTCCACCACAAAAGAGGAACTGACTTCCCTGAAGCAACCCGAGTGACTTCCCAAGGTTCCAGTCGCAAATCAAAAAGTACATGCTGTTTCCCGCCGCAACTAGAGAAACACCACAAAATTATCCCCTCAATGCGAGATGAGGTAAATTTGCGATGCAGAATCTTAAGAGAAAACCCACATTTACGCTTGAAAGCCAAAAGGGTACTTGACTCCCTTTATGCGACTCAGAATGTTCCCTAACATTCGTCCTCAGTGGAGTGGAGAACAAACTTTATATACTCAACTCGAGAAGAGGCCCTATTCCCTTTAAAGGGCTAAAAAGCAATCCTGACGTTCCCTTTCCAGCACAAAAGGGGACCTGACTTCCCTAAAGTAACTCGAGTGAGTTCCACAGGTCCCCATCCTAACTCTAGAAGTACCCTCTGCTTCCTGCCGCAACTCCAGAAATGCCACAAATTATCCCCTCAATGCGAGTTGAGGTAATTTTACGCTGCACAATCTGAAGAGAAATACAACATTCCTGCTTGAAAGTCAAAAGGGTATATGTCACACTTTATGGCACTCAGAAATTTCCCTAACATCCGTCCCCTTGGAGAGGAGAACACATTTTATGGACTCAAATCGAGAAGAGGCCTATTCCTTTAAAGGGCTCGAGAGTAATCCGGAAGTTCCCCTTCCAGTAAAAAAGGGGACCTTTCTTCCCTGAAGTAACTCAAGTGAGTTCCTTAGGTCCCCGTCGCAACTCGAGAAGTAACCCCTGCTTCCAGCCGGAACTCAAGAAACACCACAAAATTATCTCGTCAGTGGAGGGTGAGGTAATTTTCGCCGCAGAATCTCAAGAGAAATCCCACATTCCCGCTTGAAAGGCAAAAGGGTACTTGACACACTTTATACCACTCAGAAAGTTCCCTAACATACGTCCCCATTGGAGAGGAGAACACACTTTAAGGATTCAACACGAGTAGAGGCCCTATTCTCTTTAAAGGGCTCAAAAGTAATCTGGACGTTCCCCTTCCAGCACAAAAGGGGACCTGACTTCCCTGAAGCAACACGACTGAGTTCCTGAGGTCCCCGTCGCAACTCCAGTAGTACCCCCAGCATCCCTCCACAATTCGAGGAATACCACAAAATTATCTCCTCAATGTGAGATGAGGAAATTTTGCGCTGCAGGATCTCAAGAGAAATCCCACATTCCCGCTTGAAAGGCAAAAGGGTACTTGATATCATTTATGCGACTCAGAAGGTTCCCTAACATCAGTCCTCAGTGGAGAGGAGAACACACTTTATGGACTCAAATCGAGAAGAGGCAATATTCCCATTTAACGGCTCGAGAGTAACCCGGAAGTTCGCCCATCCAACACAAAAGGGGACTTGACTTACCTAAAACAACCCTAGCGAGTTCCTGACGTTCCCTTCGTAAATCCATAAGTACCCCCGGCTTCCCGCCGCAACATAAGAAGCACCACAAAATTATTCCCTCAGTGCGAGATGAGGTAATTTTGCGCTACAGAATCTCAAGGGAAATCACACATTGACGCTTGAAAGGCAAAAGTGTACTTGACACAATTTATGCCTCTCAGAAAGTTTTCTAACTTCGGTCCCCATTGGAGAGGAGATCACACTATATGGACTCAACTCGAGAAGAGTCCCTGTTCCCATTAAAGGGCTCCAGAGTAATCAGGAAGTTCCCCTTCCAGAATAAAAGGGGACCTGACATCCCAAAGTAACTCTAGTGAGTTCCTGAGGTCGCATTGGCAACTCAAGAAGTACCAGGAGCTTCCTGCCGCTATTATAGAAACACAACAATATTTTCCCTTCAATGCGAGATGAGGAAATTTTACGCTGCAGTATCTCAAGAGAAATCTTACATTCCCGCTTGAAAGGCAAAAGGGTATTTGACTCCCTTTATGCGACCCAGAATGTTCCCTCACATCCGTCCTCAGTGAAGAGGAGAACACACTTTATGGACTCAAAACGAGAAGAGGAAATATTCCCATTTAACGGCTCGAGAGTAATCAGGAAGTACCCTTCCAGCACAAAAGGGGACCTGACTTCCCTGAAGTAACTCGAGTGAGTTCCTCAGGTCCCCGTCGTACTTCGAGAAGTAAAACCTGCTTCCCGTCGCAACTTGAGAAACACCTCAAAATTATCCCCTCAATGCGAGATGAGGAAATTTTGCGCTGCACAATCTCAAGAGAAATCCCACATTCCCGCTTGAAAGGCAAAAGTGTACTTGACAAAATTTATGCCATTAAGAAAGTTCCCTAACATCCGTCCCCATGGTAGACCTGAACACACTTTAAGGACTCCCTTTATGCGATTCAGAATGTTCCCTAACATCTGTCCTCAGTGGAGAGGAGAACACAATTTATGGACTCAAATCGAGAAGAGGCAATATTCCCACTTAATGACTCGAGAGTAACCTGGAAGTTCCCCTTCCAACACAAAAGGAGACTTGACTTACCTGAAGCAACCCTAGACAGTTCCTGACGTTCCCTCCGCAAACCCAGAAGTACCCCTTGCTTCCCGCCACAACTAAAGAAACATCACAAAATTATCCCCTCAATGCGAGATGAGGAAATTTTGCGCTGCAGAATCTCAAGAGAAATCCCACATTCCCACTTGAAAGGCATAAGGGTACTTGACAAACTATATGTCACTCAGAAAGTTTCCTGACAACCGTCGCCACTGGAGAGGTGAACACATTGTGGACTCAACTCAAGAAGAGGCCCTATTCCCTTTAAAGGGTTCAAAAGTAATCCGGACGTTCCCTTTCCAGCAAAAAAGGGGACCAGACTTCCCTGAAGTAACTCGAGTGAGTTCCTGAGGTGCCCGTCGCACCTCGAGAAGTACCCCCAGCTTCCTTCGCAACTCCAGAAACACCACAAAATTATCCCCTCAATGCAAGATGAGGTAAATTTGCGCTGCAGAATCTCAAGGGAAATCCCACATTACCGCTTGAAAGGCAAAAGGGTACTTTACACACTTTATCCCATTCAGAAAGTTCCCTATCATCTGTCCCCATTGGAGAGGAAAACAAATTTTGTGGACTCAAATCGAGAAGAGGCCTATTCCCTTTAAAGTGCTCGAGAGTAATTCGGAAGTTCCCCTTCCAGCCAAAAAGTGGAACTGACTTCCCTGAAGGAACTCGAGTGAGTTCCTGAGGTCCCCATCGTAACTCGAGACGTACCCCCTGCTTCCCTTCGCAACTCCAGAAACACCACAAAATTATGCCCTCAATGCGACATGAGGTAATTTTACGCTGCACAATCTCAAGAGAAATCCCACAATCCCGCTTGAAAGGCAAAAGGGTACTAGATTCCATTTATGCGACTCAGAATGTTCCCTAACATCCATCCTCAGTGGAGTGGAGAACACACTTTATGGACTCAAATCAAGAAGAGGCAATATTCCCATTTAATGACTCGAGAGTAACCTGGAAGTTCCCCTTCCAACACAAAACGGGACCAGACTTCCATGAAGTAACTCGAGTCAGTTACTGAGGTCTGCGTCGCAACTCGAGAAGAACCCACAGCTTCCCGCCGCAATTCGAGAAACACCTAGAAATTATCCCCTCAATGCGAGATGAGGAAATTATGCGCTGCAGAACCTCAGGAGAAATCCCACATTCCCACTTGAAAGGCAAAAGGGTACTTGACTCCCTTGAGGCGACTCAGAATGTTCCCTAACATCCGTCCTCAGTGGGTGGAGAACACACTTTATGGACTCAAATCCAGAAGAGGCAATATTCCCATTTAATGGCTCAAGAGTAACCCGGAAGTTCCCCTTCCCACACAAAAAAGGACTTGACTTCCCTGAAGCAACCCTAGAGAGTTCCTGACGTTGCCTTCGCTAATCCAGAAGTGCCCCCCGGTTTCCCACCAAAAATAAAGAAACACCACAAAATTATCCCCTCAATGCGAGATGAGGTAATTTTCCTCTGCAGAATCTCAAGAGAAATCCCACATTACCGCTTGAAAGACAAAGGGGTACTTGACACACTTTATGCCACTCAGAAAGTTCCCTAACATCCGTCCCCTTTGGAGAGGAGAACACACTTTATGGATTCAACACGAAAAGAGGCCCTATTCCAATTAAAGGGCTAGAGAGTAATCCGGAAGTTCCCCTTCCAGCAAAAAAGTGGACGTGACTTCCCTGAAGTAACTCGACTGAGTTCCGGAGGTCCCCGTCCCACCTCGAGAAATACCCCCAGGTTCCCGCCGCAATTCGAGAAATAGCACAAAATTATCCCCTCAATGCGAGATGAGGAAATTTTGTGCTGCAGAATCTCAAGAGCAATCCCACATTCCCGATTGAAAGGCAAAGTTGTACTTCACTCTCTTTAGGCGACTCAGAATGTTCCCTAACATCCATCCTCAGTGCAGAGCCGAAAACACTTTATGGACTCAAATTGAGAAGAGGCAATATTCCCATTTACGAGTTCGAAAGGAATCCGGAAGTGCCCCTTCCAACACAAAAGGGGATGTGACTTCCCTGAAGCAACTCGAGCGAGTACTTGAGGACCCCGTCCCAACTCGAGTGGTTCCCCCTGCTTCCCGCCGCAACTTGAAATACACAACAAAATTATCCCCTCAATGCAAGATGAGGAAATTTTGAGCTGCAGAATCTCAAGTGAAATCCCACATTCCCGCTTGAAAGGCAAAAGGATTCTTGAAACATTTTATGACACTCAGAAAGTTCCCTAACATCCGTCCAAACTGGAGAGGAGAACACACTTTATAGAGTCAACTCGAGAAGAGGCAACATTCCCATTTAACGGCTGGAGAGTAATCCGGAAGTTCCCCTTCCAACACAAAAGGGGATATGACTTCCCTGAAGCAACCCAAGCGAGTTCCTGAGCTCCCCAACACAAAAGGAGAATTACCCCCAGCTTCCTGCCGCAATTCGAGAAACACCACAAAATTATCCCCTCAATGAGAGATGAGGAAATTTTGCGCTGCAGAATCTCAAGAGAAATCCCACATTCCCGCTTGAAAGGCAAAAGGATACTTGACACACTTTATGCCACTCAGAAAGTTCCCTAACATCCGTCCCCAATGGAGAGGTGAACACACTTTATGGACTCAACATGAGAAGAGGCCCTATTCCCATTAAAGGGCTCCAATGAAATCTGGAAGTTCCCCTTCCAGCACAGAAGGGGACTTGACTTCCCTGAAGTAAATCGAATGAGTTCCTGAGTTCCCCGTCGCAACTGGAGTTGTACCCTCAGCTTCCCACTGCAATTTGAGAAACACCACAAAATTATCCCCTCAAGGCGAGATGAGGAAATTTTGCGCTGCAGAATCTCAAGAGAAATCCCACGTTCCCACTTGAAAGGCAAAAGGGTACTTGACACACTCTTTGCAACTCAGAAAGTTCCCTAACATCTGTCCCAATGGAGAGGAGAACATACTTTTTGGATTCCACTTGAGAAGAGGCCCTATTCCCATTATAGGACTCGAGAGTAATCCGGAGTTCCCCTTCCAGCACAAAAGGGGACCTGACTTCCCTGAAGTTACTCGAGTGAGTTCCTGATGTCTCCCTCTCAGTTCTATAAATACACCCAGCTTCCTGCCGCAATTCGAGAAACACCACAAAATTATCCCCTCAATGCGAGGTGAGGAAATTTTGCAATGCAGAATCTCAAGAGAAATCCCACATTCCCGCTTGAAAGGCAAAAGGCTACTTGACTCCCTTTATGCGACTCAGAAAGTTCCCTCACACAGCCGTCTACAGTGGAGAGGATAACAAAATGTATGGACTCAAATTGAGCAGAGGGAATATTCCCATTTAAGGGCTAGAGAGTATTCCGGAAGTGCCCTTTCCAACACAAAAGGGGAAGTGAGCAAATTCTTGAGGTCCCCGTCCCAAATCGAGAAGTACCCCCAGCTTCCCGCCACAACCTGAAATACACAACAAAATTATCCCCTCAATGAAAGATGAGGAAATTTTGCGCTGCAGAATCTCAAGAGAAATCCCACATTCCCTCCTGAAAGGCAAAAGGGTACTTGACACCTTTTATGCGACTCAGAAAGTTCCCTCACACAGCTGTCCCCATTGGAGAGGAGAATAAACTTTATGGAAAGAAATCGAGAAGAGGCAATATTCCCATTTAACGGCTCAAGAGTAATCCGGAAGATACTTTCAACACAAAGGGGATTTGACTTCCCTGAAGCAACCCGAGGGAGTTCCTGAGGTCCCTGTCGCAAATTCAGAAGTACCCCGTTTCCCGCCGCAACTCGAGAAACACCACAAAATTATCCCCACAATGCGAGATGAGGTAATATTCGCTTCAGAATCTCAAGAAAAATCCCACACTCCTGCATGAAAGGCAAAAGGGTACTTGACACACTTTATGCCACTCAGAAAGTTCCCTAAAATCCGGCAAGATTGGAGAGGAGAATTCATTTGATGGACTCAACTCGAGAAGAGGCAATTATCCCATTTAATGTCTAGAGAGTAATCCGGAAGTTCCCCTTCAAACACAAAAGGGGATATGACTTCACTGAAGCAACCCTAGCGAGTTTCTGAGCTCCCCAACGCAACAGGAGAAGTATCCCCAGCTTCCTGCCAAATTCGAGAAACACCACAAAATTATCCCCTCAATGAGAGATGAGGAAATTTTGCGCTGCAGAATCTCAAGAGAAATCCCACATTCCCGCTTGAAATGCAAAAGGGTATTTGACTCCCTTTATGCGACTCAGAATGTTCCCTAACATCCGTCCCCATTGGAGAGGAGAACACACTTTATGAATTCAACATAAAAGAGGCCCTATTCCAATTAAAGGGATAGAGAGTAATCCAGAAGTTCCCCATGCAGCACAAAAGGGGATCTGACTTCCCTGAAGTAACTCGAGTGAGTTCCGGAGGTCCCCATTGCACCTCGAGAAATACTCCAGCTTCCCGCCGCAATTCGAGCAATACAACAAAATTATCCCCTCAATGCGAGATGAGGAAACTTTGCGCTGCAGAATCTCAAGAGAAATCCCTGATTCCCTCTGAAAGGCAAAAGTGTACTTGACTCCCTTTATGCAACTCAGAATGTTCCCTAACATCTGTCCTCTGTGGAGAGGAGAACACACTTTATGGACTCAAATCAAGAAGAGGAAATATTCCCATTTAATGACTCGAGAGTAATCCGGAATTTCCCCTTCCAACACAAAAGGGGACTTGATTTCTCTGAAGCAACCCTAGAGAGTTCCTGACTTTCCCTTCGCAAATCCAGAAGAACCCCCGGCTTCCCACCACAACTAAAGAAACATCACAAAATTATCCCCTCAATGCGAGATGAGGAAATTTTCCGCTGCAGAATCTCAAGAGAAATCTCACATTCCCTTTGAAAGGCCAAAGGGTACTTGACTCCATTTATGAGACTCAGAATGTTCCCTAACATCTGTCCTCAGTGGAGAGGAGAACATACTTTATGGACTCAAATAGAGTACAGGCAATATTCCCATTTAAGTTCCCCTTCCAACACAAAAGGGGACTTGACTTCCCTGAAGCATCCCTAGTGAGTTCCTTACGTTCCCTTCGCAAATCCAGAAGAACCCCCGGCTTCCCGCCACAACTGAAAAAACATCACAAAATTATCCCCTCAATTCGAGATGAGGAAATTCTGTGCTGAAAAATCTCAAGAGAAATCCCCCATTCCCGCATGAAAGGCACAAGGGTATTTGACTCCCTTTATGCGATTCAGAATGTTCCCTAACATCCGTCCTCATAGGAGAGGAGAACATACTTTATGGACTCAAATAGAGAAGAGGCAATATTCCCATTTAAGGGCTCGAGAGTAATCCGGAAGTTCCCTTTCAGCACAAAAGGGGACCTGACTTCCCTGAAGTAACTCGAGTGAGTTCCTGAAATCCCTTTGCTAACTCGAGAAGAACCCCCAGCTTCCCGTCGCAATTCAACAAACAACACAAAATTATCCCCTCAATGGAAATGGGGAAAATTTGCACTGCAGAATCTAAAGAGAAATCCCACATTCCCACTTAAAAGGCCAAAGGGTACTTGACTCCCTTTATGCGACTCAGAATATTCCCTAACATCAGTCCTCAGTGGAGTGGAGAACACACTTTATATACTCAAATCGAGAAGAGGCCCTATTCCCTTTAAAGGGCTCAAAAGTAATCCGGACGTTCCTTTTTCAGCACAAAAGGGGACCTGACTTACCTGAAGTAACTCGAGTGAGTTCCTGAGGTCCCCATCGTAACTCAAGAAGTAACCCCTGCTTACCTTCACAACTCTAGAAACACCACAAAATTATGCCCTCAATGCGAGATGAGGTAATTTGACGCTGCACAATCTGAAGAGAAATTTCACATTCCCGCTTGAAAGGCAAAAGGGTACTTGATTCCCTTTAAGCAACTCAGAATGTTCCCAAACATCCCTCCACAGTGGAGTGGAGAACACACTTTATGGACTCAAATCGAGAAGAGGCATCACTGCCATTTAACATCTCCAGAGTAACCCGGAATTTCCTCTTCCAACACAAGAGGGAACTTGACTTCCCTGAAGCAACCCAACTGATTTCCTGAGGTTCCCATCGCAAATCGAAAAGTACTCGCTGCTTCCTGCCGCAACTCCTGAAACACTACAAACTATCCCCTCAATGCAACATGAGGTAATTTTGCGCTGCAGAATCTCAAGAGATATCCCACATTCCCGCTTGAAAGGCAAAAGGGTACTTTACACACTTTATCCCACTCAGAAAGTTCCCTTACATCTGTCCCCATTGGAGAGGAGAACACATTTTGCGGACTCAAATCGAGAAGAGGCCTATTCCCTTTAATGTGCTCGAGAGTAATCCGGAAGTTCCCCTTCCAGCAAAAAAAGGGGAACTGACCTCCCTGAAGTAACTCGAGTGAGTTCCTGAGGTACCCGTCGCATCTCAAAAAGTACCCCCAGTTTCACGCCGCAATTCGAGAAACACCAATATATTACCCCCTCAATGCGACATGAGGTAATTTTGCGCTGCAGAATCTCAAGAGAAATCCCACATTCCCGCTTGAAAGGCAAAAGGTACTTGACTCCCTTCAGGCGACTCACAATGTTCCCTAACATCCGTCCTCATTGGAGAAGAGAACACACTTTATGGACTCAAATCGAGAAGAGGCAATATTCCCTATTAAGGGCTCGAGAGTAAACCGGAAGTTCCCTTCTAGCAAAAAGGGGACCTGACTTCACTGAAGTAACTCGAGTCAGTTGCTGAGGTCCGTGTCGCAACTCGAGAAGTACACCCAGCTTCCCGCCGCAATTCGAGAAACACCTCAAAATTATCCCCTCCGTGCGAGATAAGGAAATTATGCCCTGAAGAATCTCACGTGAAATCCCACATTCCCGCTTGAAAGGCAAAAGCGTACTTGACTCCCTTAAGGCAACTCAGAATTTTCCCAAATATCCGTCCTCAGTGGGTGGAGAACACACTTTATGGACTCAAATCCAGAAGAGGCAATATTCCTATATAAACACTCAAGAGTAACCCAGACTTTCCCCTTACAACACAAAAGGGGACTTGACTTCCCTGAAGCAACCCTAGAGAGTTCCTGACGTTCAATTCGCAAATACAGAACTACCACCGGCTTCCCACCACAACTAAAGTAACATCACAAAATTGTCCCCTCAATGCGAGATGAGGAAATTTTGCACTGCAGAATCACAAGAGAAATCCCACATTCACCCTTGAATGGCATAAGGGTACTTGACTCCATTTATGCGACTCAGAATGTTCCCTAACATCCATCCTCATAGGAGAGGAGAACATACTTTATGGACTCAAATCGAGAAGAGGCAATATTTCCATTTCAGGGCTCGAGAGTAAACGGAAGTTCCCAACCGGCACAAAAGGGGACCGGACTTCCCTGAAGTAACTAGAGTGAGTTCCGGAGGTCCCCGTCGCTCCTCGAAAAGTACCCCCAGTGTCCCGCCGCAATTCGAGAAACACCACTAAATTATCCCCTCAGTGCAAGACGAGGAAAATTTGCGCTGCACAATCTCAAGAGAAATCCCACATTCCCGCTTGAAAGGGAAAAGTGTACTTGACTCCCTTTAGGCGACTCAGAATGTTCCCTCACACCCGTCCTCAGTGAAGAGGAGAACACACTTTATGGTCTCAAACCGAGAAGAGGCAATATTCCCATTTAACGGCTCGAGAGTAATCTGGAAGTTTCCTTCCAGCACAAAAGGGGACCTGACTTCCCTGAAGTAATTCAAGTGAGTTCCTCAGATCCCCGTTGTAACTCGAGAAGTACCCCCTGCTTCCCTCCTCAACTCCAGAAACACCACAAAATTATGCCCTCAATGAGAGATGAGGTAATTTTACCCTGCACAATCTCAAGAGGAATCCCACATTCCCGTTTGAAGGCAAAAGGGTACTAGATTCCCTTTATGCGACTCAGAATGTTCCCTAACATCCGTCCTCAGTGGAGTGGAGAACACACTTTATGGACTCAAATCGAGAAAAGCCAATATTCCGATTAAACATCTCAACAGTAACCCAGACGTTCCCCTTCCAACACAAAAGGGGACTTGACTTCCCTGAAGCAATTCAAGAGAGTTCCTGAGGTTCCCGTCGCAAATCGAAAAGTACCTGCTCTTTCCTGCCACAACTCAAAAAACAACACAAAATAATCCCCTCTATGCATATTGAGGAAATTTTGCGTTGTAGAATCTCAAGAGAAATTCCACATTCGCGCTTGAAAGGCAAAATGGTACTAAACTCCCTTTATGTGACTCAGAATTTTCCCTAACATCCGTCCCCATTGGAGAGGAGAACACATTTTATAGACTCAATTCTAGAAGAGGCCTATTGCCATTAAAGGGCTCGGGAGTAATCCTGAAGTTCCCCTTCCAGCTCAAAAGGTTACCTGACTTCCCTGAAATAACCTTAGTGAGTTCCTGAGGTCCTTTTGGCTACTCTAGATGTACCCACAACTTCCAGCCGACATTCGAGAAACACCACAAAATTATTCCCTCAATGTGAGATGAGGAAATTTTGCAATGCAGAATCTCAAGAGAAATTCCACAATCCTGCTTGAAAGGCAAAAGGGTACTTGACTCCGCTTATGCGACTCAGATTTTTCCCTAATATTCGTCCTCAGTGGAGAGGAGAACAAACTTTATGGACTCAATCGAGAATAGACAATATTCCCATTTAATGGATCGAGAGTAACCCGGAAGATCCCCTTCAAACCCAAAAGGGGACTTGACTTCCCTGAAGCAACCCGAGCGACTTCATGAGCTTCCCATCGCCAATCGAAAAGTACTTGCTGCTTCCCGCTACAACACGAGAAACGCCACAGAATTTTCAACTCTATGCGAGATGAGGTAATTTTGCCCTGCAGAATCTCAAGAGAAATCCCACATTACCGCTTGAAAGGCAAAAGGGTACTTTACACACTTTATCCCATTCAGAAAGTTCCCTATCATCTGTCCCCATTGCAGAGGAGAACACATTTTATGCACTCAAATTGAGAAGAGGCCAATTCCCTTTAAAGGGCTCGAGAGTAATCCGAAAGTTCCCCTTCCAGCAGAAAGGTGGACCTGACTTCCCTGAAGTAACTTGAGTGAGTTCCTGAGGTCCCCGTGACAGCCCAAAAAGTACCCCCAGTTTCCCACCGCAATTCGAGAAACACCAAAATATTATCCCCTCAATGGGACATGAGGTAAATTTGCGCTGCAGAATCTCAAGAGAAATCCCACATTCGCGCTTGAAAGGCAAAAGGGTACTTGACTCCCTTTATGCGACTCAAAATGTTCCCTCACAAACGTCCTCAGTGGAGATTAGAACACACTTTATGGTCTCAAACCGAGAAGAGGCAATATTCCCATTTAACGGCTGGAGAGCAATCCAAAAGTTTCCTTCCACCACAAAAAGGGACCTGACCTTCCCGAATTAACTTGGGTGAGTTCCTCAGGTCCCAACATAAGTCGAGAAGTACACCCTGCTTCCCGCCGCAACTCCAGAAACACCACAAAATTAACCCCTCAATGTGAGATGAGGTAAGTTTGTGCTGCACTATCTCAAGAGTAATCCCACATTCCCGCTTGAAATGCAAAAGGGTACTTGATACATTTTATGCCATTAAGAAAGTTCCCTAACATCCGTCCCCAAGGGAGAGGAGAACACACTTAATGGACTCAACTCGAGAAGAGACCCTATTCCCTTTAAAGGGCACAAAAGTAATCCGGACGTTCCCTTTCCAGCACAAAAAGTAACCTGACTTCCCTGAAGTCACTCGAGTGAGTTCCTGACGTTCCCATCGTGATTTGAGAACTACCCCCTGCTTCCTTCGCAACTCCAGAAACACCACAAAATTATCCCCTCAATGCAAGATGAGGTAAATTTGCGCTGCAGAATCTCAAGGGATATCCCACATTCCCGCATGAAAGGCAAAAGGGTACTTTACACACTATATCCCATTCAGAAAGTTCCCTATCATCTGTCCCCATTGGAGAGGAAAACAAATTTTGTGGACTCAAATCGAGAAGAGGCCTATTCCCTTTAAAGTGCTCGAGAGTAATCCGGAAGTTCCCCTTCCAGCCAAAAAGTGGAACTGACTTCCCTGAAGGAACTCGAGTGAGTTCCTGAGGTCCCCATCGTAACTCGAGACGTACCCCCTGCTTCCCCTCGCAACTCCAGAAACACCACAAAATTATGCCCTCAATGCGACATGAGGTAATTTTACGCTGCACAATCTCAAGAGAAATCCCACAATCCCGCTTGAAAGGCAAAAGGGTACTAGATTCCATTTATGCGACTCAGAATGTTCCCTAACATCCATCCTCAGTGGAGTGGAGAACACACTTTGTGGACTCAAATCGAGAAGAGGCAATATTCCCATTTAATGACTCGAGAGTAACCTGGAAGTTACCCTTCCAACACAAAACGGGACCAGACTTCCATGAAGTAACTCGAGTCAGTTGTTGAGGTCCGCGTCGCAACTCGAGAAGAACCCACAGCTTCCCGCCGCAATTCGAGAAACACCTCGAAATTATCCCCTCAATGCGAGATGAGGAAATTATGCGCTGCAGAACCTCAGGAGAAATCCCACATTCCCGCTTGAAAGGCAAAAGGGTACTTGACTCCCTTGAGGAGACTCAGAGTGTTCCCTCACATCCGTCCTCAGTGAAGAGGAGATCACACTTTATGGTCTCAAACCGAGAAGAGGAAATATTCCCATTTAATGGCTCGAGAGTAACCTGGAAGTTCCCCTTCCAACACAAAAGGGGACTTGACTTCCCTGAAGCAACCCTAGACAGTTCCTGACGTTCCCTTTGCAAATGCAGAAGTACCCCCGGCTTCCCGCCACAACTAAAGTAACATCACACAATTGTCCCCTCAATGCGAGATGAGGAAATTTTGCGCTGCAGAATCTCAAGAGAAATCCCACATTCCCAATTGAAGGGCATAAGTGTACTTGACTGCCTTAATGCGACTCATAATGTTCCCTAACATCCGTCCTCTTAGGACAGGAGAACATACTTTATGGACTCAAACCGAGAAGAGGCAATATTCCCATTTTAGGGCTCAAGAGTTATCCGGAAGTTCCCTTCCGGCACACAAGGGGACCTGAATTCCCTGAAGTAACACGAGTGAGTTCCTGAGGTCCCCATCGCACCTCGAAAAGTACCCCCAGCTTCCCACCGCAATTCGAGAAACACCACAAAATTATCCCCTCAATGCGAAAGGAGGAAATTTTCCCCTGCAGAATTCAAGAGAAATCCCACATTCCCGCTTGAAAGGCAAAAGGGGACTTGATTCCCTTTATGCGACTCAGAATGTTCCCTAACATCCGTCCTCAGTGGAGCGGAGAATACACTTTATCGATTAAAAACGAGAAGAGGCAATATCCCATTTAAGGGCTCGAGAGTAATCAGGTAGTTCCCTTTCCAACACAAAGGGGACTTGACTTCCCTGAAGCAACCCTAGAGATTTCCTGATGTTCCCTTCGCAAAACCAGAAGTACCCCCGGCTTCCCGCCACAACTAAAGAAACATCACAAAATTTTCCCCTCAATGCGAGATGAGGAAATTTTGCGCTGCACTATCTCAAGAAAAATCCCACATTCCCGCTTGAAAGGCAAAAGGGTACATGACAAATTTTATGCCGTTAAGAATGTTCGCTAACATCCGTCCCCAAGGGAGAGGAGAACACAATGGACTCAACTCGAGAAGAGGCACTATTCCCTTTAAAGGGCACCCAAGTAATCCTGATGTTCCCTTTCCAGCAGAAAAAGGGACCTGACTTCCCTGAAGTAACTCTAGTGAGTTCCTGAGGTTCCCATCGTAACTCGAGAAGTACCCCCTGCTTCCTTCGCAACTCCAGAAACACCACAAAATTATCCCCTCAATGCGAGATGAGGTAAATTTGCGCTGCAGAATCTCAAGGGAAATCCCACATTCCCGCTTGAAAGGCATAAGCATACTTTACAAACTTTATCCCATTCAGAAAGTTCCGTATCATCTGTCCCCATTGGAGAGGAAAACAAATTTTGTGGATTCAAATCGAGAAGAGGCCTATTCCCTTTAAAGTGCTCGAGAGTAAACCGGAAGTTCCCCTTCCAGCAAAAAAGGGGAACTGACTTCCCTGAAGGAACTCGAGTGAGTTCCTGAGGTCCCCATCGTAACTTGAGACGTACCCCTGCTTCCCTTCTCAACTCCAGAAACACCACAAAATTATGCCCTCAATGGGAGATTAGGTAATTTTACGTTGCACAATCTCAAGAGAAATCCCACAAACCTGCTTGGAAGGCTAAAGGGTACTAGATTCCATTTATGCGACTCAGAATGTTCCCTAACATCCGTCCTCAGTGGAGTGGAGAACACACTTTATGGACTCAAATCGAGAAGAAGCAATATTCCCATTTAATGACTCTAGAGTAACCTGGAAGTTCCCCTTCCAACAAAAAACGGGACCAGACTTCCATGAAGTAACTCGAGTCAGTTGCTGAGGTCCGCGTCGCAATTCGAGAAGAACACACAGCTTCCCGCCGCAATTCGAGAAACACCTCGAAATTATCCCCTCAATGCAAGATGAGGAAATTATTCGCTGCAGAACCTCAGGAGAAATCCCACATTCCCTCTTGAAAGGCAAAAGAGTACTTGACTCCCTTGAGGGGACTCAGAATATTCCCTGACATCCGTCCTCAGTGGGTGGAGAACACACTTTATGGACTCAAATCCAGAAGAGGCAATATTCCCATTCAATGACTTGAGAGTAACCCGGAAGTTCCCCTTCCCACACAAAAGGGGACTTGACTTCCCTGAAGCAACCCTAGAGAGTTCCTGACGTTACCTTCGCAAATCCAGAAGTACCCCCCAGTTTACCACCAAATATAAAGAAACACCACAAAATTATCCCCTTAATGAGAGATGAGGTAATTTTCCGCTGCAGAATCTCAAGAAAAATCCCACATTACCGCTTGAAAGACAAAGGGGTACCTGACACACTTTATGCCACTCAGAAAGTTCCCTAACATCCGTCCTCTTTGGAGAGGAGAACACACTTTATGGATTCAACACGAAAAGAGGCCCTATTCCAATTAAAGTGCTAGAGAGTAATCAGGAAGTTCCCCTTCCAGCACAAAAGGGGACCTGAATTCCCTGAAGTAATTCGAGTGAGTTCCGGAGATCCCCATTGCACCTCAAGAAATACACCCAGGTTCCCGCCGCAATTCAAGAAATACCACAAAATTATCCCCTCAATGCGAGATGAGCAAATTTTCTGCTGCAGAATCTCAAGAGAAATCACACATTTTCGCTTTAAAGGCAAAAGGGTACTTGACTCCCTTTATGCGACTCAGAATGTTCCCTCACATACGTCCTCAGTGAAGAGGAGAACACACTTTATGGTCTCAAACCGAGAAGAGGCAATATTCCCATTTAATGGCTTGAGAGTAATCCGGAAGTTTTCTTCTAGCACAAAAGGGGACCTGACTTCCCTGAAGTAACTCGAGTGAGTTCCTCAGGTCCCCGTCATAACTCGAGAAGTACCCCCTGCTTCCTTCAGCAAATCCAGAAACACCACAAAATTATGCCCTCAATGCGAGATGAGGTAACTTTGCGCTGCATAATCTCAAGAGAAATCCCACATTTCCGCTTGAAAGGCAAAAGGATACTTTACAACTCTATGCCATTAAGAAAGTTCCTAACATCCGTCCCCATGGGAGAGCAGAACACACTTTATGGACTCAACTCGAGAAGAGGCCCTATTCCCTTTAAAGGTCTCAAAAGTAATCCGGACGTTCCCTTTCCAGCACAAAAGGGGAACTGACTTCCCTGAAGTAACTCGAATGAGTTCCTGAGGTCCCCATCATAACTCAAGAAGTACCCACTGCTTCCCTCCTCAATTCTAGAAACACCACAAAATTATGCCCTCAATGCGAGATGAGGTAATTTTACGCTGCACAATCTCAAGAGAAATCCCACATTCCCGCTTGAAAGGCAAAAGGGTACTGGACTCCCTTTATGCGACTCAGAATGTTCCCTAACATCCGTCCTCACTGGAGAGGAGAACACACTTTATGGTCTCAAACCGAGAAGAGCCAATATTCCCATTTAACAGCTGGAGAGTAATCGGGAAGTTTCCTTCCAGCACAAAAGGGGACCTGACTTCCCTGAAGTAACTCGAGTGAGTTCCTGAGGTCCCCATCGTAATTTGAGAAGTACCCCTTGCTTCCTTCCGCAACTCCAGAAACACCACAAAATTATGCTCTGAATTCGAGATGAGGTAATTTTTTGCTGCACAATCTCAAGAGAAATTCTACAATCCCGCTTGAAGGCAAAAGGGTACATGACTCCCTTTGTGCGACACAGAATGTTCCCTAACATCCGTCATCAGTGGGTGGAGAACACATTTTATGGACTCAAATCGAGAAGAGGCAATGTTCCCATTAACGGCTGCAGAGTAACCCAGAAGTCTCCCTTCTAACACAAATGGGGACTTGACTTCCCTGAAGCAACCCGAGCAGGTTCCTTACGTCCTGGCGCAACTCGAGAAGTACCCCCTGCTTCTCGCCGCAACTCGAGATAAACCTCAAAATTATTCCCTCAAAGCGAGATGAGGAAATTTTGCGCTGCAGAATCGCAAGAGAAATCCCACATTCCCACTTGAAAGGCAAAGGGTACTTGACACACTTTATGGCACTTAGAAAGTTCCCTAACATCCGTCCCCTTTGGAGAGGAAAACAAACCTTATGGATTCAAAGCGTGAAGACGCCCTATTCCAATTAAATGGCTAGAGAGTAATCCAGAAGTGCCCCATCCAGCACAAAAGGGGACCTGACTTCCCTGAAGTAACTCCAGTGAGTTCCTGTGGTTCCCGTCGCACCTCGAGAAGTACCCCCTGATTCTCGCCGCAATTTGAGAAATAGCACAAAATTATCCCTTCAATGCGAGATGAGGAAATTTTTGCGCTTCAAAATCTCAAGAGAAATCCCACATTCCAGCTTGAAAGGCAAAAGGGTACTTGACTCCTTTTATGCCACTCAGAATGTTCCCTAACATCAGTCCTCAGTGGAGAGGAGAACAAACTTTATGGGCTCAAATCGAGAAGTGGCAATATTCCCATTTCACGGCTCGAGAGTAACCCGGAAGTTCCCCTTCCAACACAAAAGGTGACTTGACTTCCCTGAAGCAACCCTAGAGAGTTTCTGACGTTCCCTTTGCAAATCCAGAAGTACCCCCGGCTTCCCGCCTCAACTAAAGAAACATCACAAAATTATCCCCTGAATGCGAGAGGAGGAAATTTTGCGCTGCAGAATGTCAAGAGAAATCCCACATTCCCGTTTGAAAGGCAAAAGGGTACTAAACTCCCTTTATGCGACTCAGAGTGTTCCCTAACATCCGTCCCCATTGGAGAGGAGAACACATTTTTTGGACTCAACTCAAGAAGAGGCCTATTGCCATTAAAGGGCTCGAGAGTAATCCAGGGGATCCCCTACAGCAGAAAAAGGGACCTGACATCCCTGGAGTAACTCTAGTGAGTTGCTGAGGTCCCATTGGCAACTCGAGATGTACCCCCTGCTTCCCGCCTCAACTCCAGAAACACCACAAAAGTATCCCCTCAATGCGAGAAGAGGTAATTTTGTGCTACACAAGCTCAAGAGAAATCCCACATTTCCGCTTGAAAGGCAAAAGGGTACTTGACACATTTTATGCCACTCAGAAATTTCCCTAACATCCGTTCCCATTGGCGAGGAGAACACACTTTATGGACTCAACTCGAGAAGAGGCCCTATTCCCTTTAGGGCTCAAAAGTTATAAGGACGTTCCGTTTCCAGCAAAAAAGGAGACCTGACGTCCCTCAAGTAACTCTAATGAGTTCCTGAGGTCTCTGTAGCACCTCGAGAAGTACCCGCAGCTTACCGCCGCTATTCCAGAAACACCAGAATATTATCCCCTCGATGCGAGATGAGGAAATTTTGCGCTGCACAATCTCAAGAGAAATCCCATATTCCCGCTTGAAAGGCAAAAGGGTACTTGACTCCCTTTATGCGACTCATAATGTTCCCTAATATCCGTCCTCAGTGGGTGGAGAACACAATTTATGGACTCAAATCGAGAAGAGGCAATATTCCCATTTAACGGATCGAGAGTAACTCGGAAGTTCCCCTTCCAACACAAAAGGGAACGTGACTTCCCTGAAGCAACCCAAGCGAGTTCCTGAGGTTCCCGTTGCAAATCGAAAAGTACCCTCTGCTTCCCGATGAAACACGAGAAACGCCACAAAATTATCCCCTCTATGAGAGATGAGGTAATTTTGCGCTGCAGAATCTCAAGAAATATCCCACATTCCCGCTTGAAAGGCAAAAGGGTACTTTACACACTTTATCCCATTCAGAAAGTTCCCTAACATCTGTCCCCATTGGAGAGGAGAACACATTTAATGCACTCAAATCCAGAAGAGACCTATTTCCTTTAAAGGACTTGAGAGTAATCCGGAAGTTCCCCTTCCAGCAAAAAAGTGGACCTGACTTACCTGAAGTAACTCGAGTGAGTTCCTGAGGTCCCCATCCCACCTCAAACAATACCCCCAGTTTCCAGCCGCAATTTGAGAAACACCAAAATATTATCCCCTCAAGGCGAGATGAGGAAATTTTGGGCTACAGAATCTCAAGAGAAATCCCACGTTCCCGCTTGAAAGGCAAAAGGGTACTTGACACACTTTTTGCAACTCAAAAAGTTCCCTAACATCCATCACCAATGGAGAGGAGAAAACACTTTTTGAACTCCACTCGAGAAGAGGCCCTATTCCCATTATAAGACTCGAGAGTAATCCGGAAGTTCCCCTTCCAGCACAAAGGGGGACCTGACTTCTTTGAAGTAATTCGAGTAAGTTCCTGAGGTCGGTATCGCAACTCGAGACGTACCCGCTGATTTCCGACGTAGTTCGAAAAACACCGCAAAATTATACTCTCAATGAGAGATGAGGAAATTTTGCGGTACAGAATCTCAAGAGAAATCCCACATTCCCGCTTGAAAGGCAATTGGGTACTTAACTCCCTTTGTGCGACGGGGAACGTTCCCTAACATCCGTCCTCAGTGGAGAGGAGAACATACTTTATAGACTCAAATATAGAAGAGGCAATATTCCCATTTAACGGCTCGAGAGTAATGGAAGTTACACTTCCAACACAAAGGGGATTGGACTTCCCTGAAGCAACCCGAGGGAGTTACTGAGGTCCCAGTCGCAACTCAAGAAGTACCCCGTTTCCCGCTGCAACTCGAAAACACCACAAAATTATCCCCTCAATGCGAGATGAGGTAATTTAGGCTGCAGAATCTCAAGAGAAATCACACATTCCGGCATGAAAGGCAAAAGGGTACTTGACACACTTTATGCCACTCAGAAAGTTCCCTAACATACCTCCCCATTGGAGAGGAGATCACACTTTATGGATTCAAAACGAGAAGAAGCCCTATTCCAATTAAAGGGCTAGAGAGTAATCCAGCAGTTACCCTTCCATCACAAAAGGGGACCTGACTTCCCTGAAGCAACACGAGTGAGTTCCTGAGGTCCCCGTCACAACTCCAGTAGTACCCCCAGCTTCCCGCCGTAATTCGAGAAAACCCACAAAATTATCCCTTCAATGCGAGATGAGGAAATTTTGAGCTGCAGAATCTCAAGAGAAATTCCACATTCCCGCTTGAAAGGAAAAAGGGTACTTGATTTCCTTTATGTGACTCAGAGTGTTCCGTAACATCCGTCCTCAGTGGAGAGGGGAACACACTTTATGGACTCAAATCAAGAAGAGGCAATATTCCCATTTAAAGGTTCAAGATTAATGCAGAATTTTCCCTTCCAACATGAAAGGGGACTTGACTTCCCTGAAGTAAAGAGAATGAGTTGCTGAGTTCCCCGTCGCAATTGGAGATGTACCCCCAGCTTCCCCCCGCAATTCGAGAAATACCACAATATTATCCCCTTAATGCATGATGAGGTAATTTTGCGCTGAGGAATATCAAGAGAAATCCCACATTCCCGCTTGAAAGGCAAAAGGCTACTTGACTCCCTTTATGCGACTCAGAATGTTCCCTCACATCCATCCTCAGTTGAGTGGAGAACACAATTTATGGACTCATATCGAGAAGAGACAATATTCTGATTTAACATCTCGAGAGTATCCTGGACGTTCCCCTACCAACACAAAACGGGACTTGACTTCCATGAAGCAACCTTAGAGAGTTCCAGACGTTCCCTTTGCAAATCCAGAAGTACCCCCAGCTTCCCACCACAACTAAAGAAATATCACAAAATTATCCCCTCAACTGCGAGATGAGGAAATGTTGCGCTGTAGAATCTCAAGAGAAATCCCACATTTCCGCTTGAAAGCCAAAAGGGTACTTGACATACTTTATGCCACTCAGAAAGTTCCCTAACATATGTCCCCATTGGAGAGGAGAACACACTTTAAGGATTCAACAGGAGAAGAGGCCCTATTGCAATTAAAGGGCTAGAGAGTAATCTGGCAGTTCCCCTTCCAGCACAAAAGGGGACCTGTCTTCCCTGAAGCAACACGAGTGAGTTCCTGAGGTCCCCGTCGCAACTCCAGTAGTACCCCCATCTTCCTGCCACAATTAGAGAAATACCACAAAATTATGCCCTCAATTTGAGATGAGGAAATTTTGCGCTGCAGGATCTCAAGAGAAATCCCACATTCCCGCATGAAAGGCAAAAGGGTACTTGATACCCTTTATGCGACTCAGAAGGTTCCCTAACATCAGTCCTCAGAGGAGAGGAGAACACACTTCATGGACTCAAATCGAGAAGTGGCAATATTCCCATTTCACGGCTCGAGAGTAATGCGGAAGTTTCCCTTCCAACAAAAAAGGGGACTTGACTTCCCAAAAGCAACCCTAGCGAGTTCCTGACGTTCCAGTCGCAAATCCATAAGTACCCCGACTTCCCGCCGCAAGTAAAGAAACACCACAAAATTATCCCCTCAATGCGAAATGAGGTAATTTTGCGCTGCAGAATCTCAAGGGAAATCCCACAGTGACACTTGAAAGGCAAAAGTGTACTTGACACAATTTATGCCTCTCATAAAGTTTTCTAAATTCGGTCCCCATTGGAGAGGCGATCACACTATATGGACTCAGCTCCAGAAGAGTCCTTATTCCCATTAAAGGGCTCCAGAGTAATCAGGAAGTTCCCCTTCCAGAACAAAACGGGACTTGACATCTCAAAGTAACTCTAGTGAATTCCTGAGGTCCAATTGGCAACTCAAGAAGTACCACCAGCTTCCCGCCGCAGTTTGAGAAACACAACAATATTTTCCCCTAAATGCGAGATGAGGTAATTTTGCACCACACAATGTCAAGAGAAATCCCACATTCCCGCTTGAAAGGCAAAAGGGTACTTGACACACTTTATGCCATTAAGAAAGTTCCCTAACAACCGTTTCCATGGGAGAGGAGAACACACTTTATGGACTCAACTCGAGAAGAGGCCCTATTCCCTTTAAAGGGCTCAAAAGTAATCCGGACGTTCCCTTTCCAGCACAAAAGGGGACCTGACTTCCCTGAATTAACTTGAGTGAGTTCCTGAGGTCCCCATCGTAACTCGAGAAGTACCCCCTGCTTCCCTTCGCAACTCAAGAAACACCACAAAATTATGCCCTCAATGGGAGATGAGATAATTTTATGCTGCACAATCTCAAGAGAAATCACACAATCCCGCTTAAAAGGCAAAAGGGTACTTGATTCCCTTTATTCGACTCAGAATGTTCCCTAATATCCGTCATCAGTGGAGTGGGAAACACACTTTATGGACTCAAACCGAGAAGAGGCAATATTCCCATTTAATGACTCCAGAGTAACCCGGAAGTTCCCCTTCCAACACAAAAGGGGACTTGACTTCCCTGAAGCAACCTTAGAGAGTTTCTGATGTTCCCTTCGCAAATCCAGAAGTATCCTCAGTTTCCCGCCACAACTAAAGTAACATCACACAATTGTCCCCTCAATGCGAGATGAGGAAATTTTGCGTTGCAGAATCACAAGAAAAATCCCAATTTCCCACTTGAAAGGCATAAGTGTACTTGACTTCCTTTATGCGATTCAGAATGTTCCCTAACATCCGTGCTCATAGGACAGGAGAACTTACTTTATGGACTCAAATCGAGAATAGGCAATATTCCCATTTAAGGGCTTGAGAGTAATCCGGAAGTTCCGTTAAGGCACAAAAGGGGACCTGACTTCCCTGAAGTAACTCGAGTGAATTCCTGAGGTCCCCGTCGCACCTCGACAAGTACCCCCAGCTTCCCGTCGCAATTTGAGAAACACCACAAAATTATCCCCTCATTGCGAAATGAGGAAATTTTCCGCTGCAGAATCTCAAGAGAAATCCCACATTCCCGCTTGAAAGGCAAAAGGGTAATTGACTCCCTTTATGCGATCCAGAATGTTCCCTAACATCCATCCTCAGTGGAGAGGAGAACACACTTTATGGACTCAAATCGAGAAGAGGCAATATTCCCATTTAATGACTCGAGAGTAACCGGAAAGTTCCCCTTCCAACAAAAAGGGAACTTGACTTCCCTGAAGCAACCCTAGAGACTTCCTGACATTCCCTTCGCAAATCCAGATGTACCCCCGGCTTCCCGCCACAACTAAGGAAACATCACAAAATTATCCCCTCAATGGGGGATGAGGAAATTTTGCGTTGCAGAATCTCAAGAGAAATCCCACATTCCCACTTGAAAGGGATAAGGGTACTTGACTCCCTTTATGCGACTCAGAATGTTCCCTAACATCCGTCCTCAGTGGAGAGTAAAACATAGAATATGGACTCAATTCGATAAGAAGAAAGATTCCCATTTAAAGGCTCGAGAGTAATCCGGAAGTTCACCTTCCAACAAAAAAGGGGACTTGACTTCCCTGAAGCAACCCGAGTGAGTTCCTGAGGTCTCCGTTGAAACTTGAGAAGTACCCCCTGCTTCTCACTGCAACTCGAGAAACACCACAAAATTATCCCCTCAATGGGAGATGAGGCAATCTTGTGCTGCAGAATCTCAAGAGAAATCCCACATTCCCGCTTGAAAGGCAAAACGGTACTTGACACACTTTATGCCACTCAGAAAGCTCCCTAACATCCATCCCCAGTGGAGAGGAGAACACACTTTATGGACTCAATTCAACAAGAGGCCCTATTCCCATTAAAGGGCTCGAGAGTATTCCGGAAGTTCCCCTTCCAGCACAAAAGGGGACCTGACTTTTTTGAATTAACTGGAGTGAGTTCCTGAGGTACCCTTTGCAACTC
Source organism: Moschus berezovskii (assembly GCF_049115385.1). Taxonomy (NCBI): domain Eukaryota; kingdom Metazoa; phylum Chordata; class Mammalia; order Artiodactyla; family Moschidae; genus Moschus; species Moschus berezovskii. The sequence goes on along the minus strand of NC_142477.1, from coordinate 4,253,561 downwards.
GAGAAGAAGTCCCAGTTCCAGCCGAAATTCGAGAAACACCACAAAATTATCCCCTCAATGCGAGATGAGATAATTTTGCGTTGCAGAATCTCAAGAGAAATCCCACATTCCGGCTTGAAAGGCAAAAGGGTACTTTACACACTTTATCCCATTCAGAAATTCCCTATCATCAGTCCCCAAGGGGATGAGAACACATTTTGTGGACTCAAATCGAGAAAGGCAATATTCCCTTTAAAGTGCTCGAGAGTAATCCGGAAGTTTCCCTTGCAACACAAAAGTGAACTTGACTTCCCTGAGGTAACCCAAGCGAGTTCCTGAGGTCACGGCGCCATTCGAGAGATACTCCCTGCTTCTCGCCGCAACTTGAGAAACACCACAAAATTATCCCCTCAGTGCGAGATGAGGAAATTTTGGGCTGCAGAATCTCAAGAGAAATCCCACATTCCCGTTCGAAAGGCAAAAGGGTACTTGACTCCCTTGAGGCCACTCAGAATGTTCCCTAACATCCGTCCTCAGTGGAGAAAAGAACACACTTTATGGACTCAAATCGAGAAGAGGCAATATTCTCTATTAAGGGCTCGAGAGTAATCCAGAAGTTCCCCTTCTAGCACAAAAGGGGACCTGATTTCCCAGAAGTAACTCGATTCAGTGGCTGAGGTCCGCATCGAAGCTCGAGAAGTACCCCCAGCTTACCGCCGCAATTCGAGAAACACTTCAAAACTATCCCCTCAATGCGAGATAAGGAAATTTTGCGCTGCAGAATCTCAAGAGAAGTCCCACATTTCCGCTTGAAAGGCAAAAGGCTACTTGACTCCCTTTATGCGACTCAGAATGTTCCCTAAAATCCATCCTCAGTGTAGAGGAGAACACACTACATGGACTCAAATTGAGAAGAGGCAATATTCCCATTTAACGGCTCAAAAGTAACCCGGAATTTCCCCTTCCAACACAAAAGGGGACTAGACTTCTCTGAAGCAATCCTAGCGAGTTCCTGATGTTCCCTTCGCAAATCCAGAAGTACCCCCGGCTTCCCGCCACAACTAAAGAAACACCACAAAATTATCCCCTCAATGCGAAATGAGGTAATTTTGCGCTCCAGAATCTCAAGAGAAATCCCACATTCCCTCTTGAAAGGCTAAAGGGTACTTGACACACGTTATGCCACTCAGAAAGTTCCCTAACATCCGTCCCCATTGGAGAGGAGAGCACCCTTTATGGATTCAACATGAGAAGAGGCCCTATTCCAATTAAAGAGTTAGAGAGTAATCCAGAAGTTCCCCTTCAAGCACAAAAGGCGACCTGACTTCTCTGAAATAACTCAGTGAGTTCCTGAGGTACCATTGGCAACTCGAGAGGTACCCCAGGCTTCCAGCAGCAAATCGAGAAATACCACAAATTATGCCCTCAATGCGAGATGAGGTAATTTTGCGCTGCAGAATCTCAAGAGAAATCCCACATTCCCGCTTGAAAGGCAAAAGGGTAATTGACTTCCTTTATGCGACTCAGAATGTTCCCTAACATCCGCCCCCATTGGAGAGGAGAACACATTTTATGGACTCAACTCAAGAAGAGGCTTATTGTCATTAAAGGGCTCCAGAGTAATCAGGAAGTTCCCCTTCCAGAACAAAAGGGGAACTGACATCCCAAAGTAACTCTATTGAGTTTCTGAGGTCCCATTGGCAACTCAAGTGGTACCAGCAGCTTTCCACCAATTCGAGAAATACAACAATATTTTCCCCTCATTAGGAGATGAGGAAATTTTACGCTGCAGAATCTCAAGAGAAATCCCACATTCCTGCTTGAAAGGCAAATGGGTAGTTGACATACTATATGTCACTCTGAAAGTTCCCTAGCATCCCTCCCCATTGGAGAGGAGAACACATGTTATGGAGCCAAATCGAGAGTAGGACCTATTCCCTTTAAAGGGCTCAAAAGTAATCCGGACGTTCCCTTTCCAGCAAAAAAGGAGATTTGTCTTCCCTGAAGTAACTCGAGTGAGTTCCTGAGGTACCCGTCGCTCCTCGTGTAGTACCCCCAGCTTCCCGCCACAATTCGAGAAACACCACAATATTATCCACTCAATGCGTGATGAGGTAATTTTGCACTGCAGAATCTCAAGAGAAATCCCACATTCCCCCTTGAAAGCTAAAAGGGTATTTGACTCCCTTTATGCGACTCAGAATGTTCCCTACATCCGTCCTCAGTGGAGTGGAGAACACAATTTATGGACCCAAATCGAGAAGAGACAATATTCCGATTTATCATCTCGAGAGTATCCCGGACGTTCCCCTTCCAACACAAAAGGGGACGTGACTTCCCTGAAGCAATGCGAGCGAGTTCCTGAGGTTCCCGTCACAATTCGAAAATGACTTGCTGCTTCCGGCCGCAAAACGAGAAACACCACAAAATTATTCCCTCAATGGGAGATGAAGTAATTTTGCGCTGACGAATCTCAAGAGAAATCCCACATTCCCTCTTGAAAGGCAAAACGGTACTTGACTCCCTTTATGCGACTCAGAATGTTCCCTAATATCCGTCCTAAGTGGGTGGAGAACACATTTCATGGACTTAAATCGAGAAGAGGCAATATTCCCATTTAATGGCTTGAGAGTAACCCGGAAGTTCCCCTTCCAACACAAAAGGGGACTTGACTTCCCTGAAGCAACCCTAGAGAGTTCCTGACGTTCCCTTCGCAAATCCAGAAGTACCCCCGGCTTCCCGCCACAAATAAAGAAACATTACAAAATTATCTGATCATGCGAGATGAGGTAATTTTGCGCTGCAGAATCTCAAGAGAAATCCCACATTACTGCTTGTAAGACAAAGGGGTACTTGACACACTTTATGCCACTCAGAAAGTTCCCCAACATCCATCCCCAATGGAGAGAAGAACACACTTTATGGATTCAACACGAAAAAGGGCATTATTCCAATTAAAGGGCTAGGGAGTAATCTGGAAGTTTCCCTTCCTGCACAAAAGGAGACCTGACTTCCCTGAAGTAACTCGAGTGAGTTCCTGCATTCGCCGTCGCACGTCGAGAAATACCCCCAGCTTCCCACCGCAATTCGAGAAATAACACAAAATTATCCCCTCAATGCGAGATGAAGAAATTTTGCGCTGCAGAATCTCAAGAGAAATCCCACATTCCCGCTTGACAGGCAAAAGGGTACTTGACTCCCGTTATGCGACTCAGAATGTTCTCTAACATTTGCCCTCTGTGGAGAGGAGAACACACCTTATGGACTCAAATCGAGAAGAGGCAATATTCCCATTTAATGACTCGAGAGTAACCCGGAAGTTCGCCTTCCAACACAAATGGGTCTTAACTTCCCTGAAGCAACCCTAGAGAGTTCCTAACGTTCCCTTCGCAAATCCAGAAGTATCCCCGGCTTGCCGCCACAACTAAAGAAACATCACATAATTATCTCCTAAATGCGAGATGAGGTAATTGTGGGCTGCAGAATCTCAAGAGAAATCCCACATTTCCGCTTGAAAGGCAAAAGTGTACTTGACACACTTTATGCCATTAAGAATGTTCCCTAACATCGGTCCCGATGGGAGAGGAAAACACACCTTATGTACTCAACTCGAGAAGAGACCCTATTCCCTTTAAAGGGCTCAAAAGTAATCCGGACGTTCCCTTTCCAGCACAAAAGGGGACCTGACTTCCCTGAAGTAACTCGAGTGAGTTCCTGATGTCCCCATCGTAACTCAAAAAGTACCCCCTGCTTCCCTTCGCAACTCCAGAAACACCACAAAATTATGCCCTCAATGGGAGAAGAGGTAATTTTGCGCTGCACAATCTCAAGAGAAATCCCACAATCCCGCTTGAAAGGCAAAAGTGTACTTGACTCCCTTTATGGGACTCAGAATGTTCCCTAACATCCGTCCTCAGTGCAGATTAGAACACACTTTATGGTCTCAAAACGAGAAGAGGCAATATTCCCATTTAAGGGCTCGAGAGTAATCTGGAAGTTTCCTTCCAGCACAAAAGGGGACCTGACTTCCCTGAAGTAACTCGAGTGAGTTCCTCAGGTCCCCGTCATAACTCGAGAAATACCCCCTGCTTCCCGCCACAACACCAGAAACACCACAAAATTATCCCCTCAATGCGAGATGAGGTAATTTTGCGCTGCACAATCTAAAGAGAAATCCCACATTCCCGCTTGAAAGGCAAAAGTGTACTTGACACACTTTATGCCATTAAGAATGTTCCCTAACATCGGTACCGATGGGAAAGGAGAACACACTTTATGGACTCAACTCGAGAAGAAGCCCTATTCCATTTAAAGGACTCAAAAGTAACCCGGATGTTCTCTTTCCAGCACAAAATGGGACCTGACTTCCCTGAAGTAACTCGAGTGAGTTCCTGAGGTCCCCATCGTAAGTCGAGACGTACCCCCTGCTTCCCTTCGCAACTCCAGAAACATAACAAAATTATGCCCTCAATGGGAGAAGAGGTAATTTTATGCTGCACAATCTCAAGAGAAATCCCACAGTCCCTCTTGAAAGGCAAAAGGGTAATTGACTCCCTTTATGCGACTTAGAATGTTCCCTAACATCCGTCCTCAATGGAGTGGAGAACATACTTTAAGGACTCAAATCGAGAAGAGGCAATATTCCCATTTAACGGATCGAGAGTAACCCGGAAGTTCCCCTTCCAACACAAAAGGGGACTTGACTTCCCTGAAGCAACCCAAGCGAGTTCCTGAGGTTCCCATCGGAAATCGAAAAGTACCCGCTGCTTCCCGCTGCAACACGAGAAACGCCACAAAATTATCCCCTCTATGCGGATGAGGTAATTTTGCCCTGCAGAATCTCAGGAGAAATCCCACATTCCCGCTTCAAAGGCAAAATGTTACTTTACAAGCTTTATCCCATTCAGAAAGTTCCCTATCATCTGTCCCCATTTAAGAGGAGAACACATTTTATGCACTCGAATCTACAAGAGGCCTATTACATTTAAAGGGCTCGAGAGTAATCCGGAAGTTACCCTTCCAGCAAAAAAGTGGACCTGAGTTCCCTGAAGTAACTCGAGTGAATTCCTGAGGTCCCCGTCGCACCTCAAAAAGTACCCCCAGTTTCCGCCGCAATTCGAGAAACAACAAAATATTATCCTTTCAATGCGACATGAGGAAATTTTGCGCTGCAGAATCTCAAGAGAAATTCCACATTCCCGCTTGAAATGCAAAAGGGTACTTGACTCCCTTTATGCGACTCAGAATGTTCCCTAACATCCGTCCTCATTGGAGAGGAGAACACACTTTATGGACTCAAATCGAGAAGAGGCAATATTCCCATTTAATGACTCGAGAGTAACCCGGAAGTTCCCCTTCCAACACAAAAGGGAACTTGACTTAACTTAAGCAAGCCTAGAGAGTTCCTGACGTTCACTTCGAAATCCAGAAGTACCCCCCGCCTTCCCCCCACAACTAAAGAAATATCACAAAATTATCCCGTCAATGCGAGATGAGGAAATTTTGCACTGCAGAATCTCAAGAGAAATCCCACATTCTTGCTTGAAAGGCAAAGGGTACTTGACTCCCTTTATGCTACTCAGAATGTTCTTTCACATCTGTCCTCAGTGGAGATTCCGTTCCGTTCCGTCGCTCAGTCGTGTCCGACTCTTTGCGACCCCGTGGACATGTAGCCTACCAGGCTTCTCCGTCCATGGGATTCTCCAGGCAAGAATACTGGAGTGGGTTACCGTTTCCTTCTCCATCAGTGGAGATTAGAACACAATTTATGGTCTCAAAATGAGAAGAGGAAATATTCCCATTTAACGGCTCGAGAGTAATCCGGAAATTTCCTTCCAGCACAAAAGGGGACCTGACTTCCCTGAAGTAACTCGAGTGAGTTCCTCAGGTCCCCATCGTACCTTGAAAAGTACCCCCTGCATCCCTACGCAACTCCAGAAACACCACAAAATTATGCCCTAAATGCGAGATGAGGTAATTTTACGCTGCAGAATCTCAAGAGAAATCCCACATTCCCGCTTCAAAGGCAAAAGGTTACTTTACAAGCTTTATCCCATTCAGAAAGTTCCCTATCATCTGTCCCCATTGGAGAGGAGAACACATTTTTGGACTCAAATCGAGAAGAGGCCTATTCCCTTTAAAGTGCTCCAGAGTAACCCGGAAGTTCCCCTTCCAGCAAAAAAGGGAACCTGACTTCCCTGAAGGAACTCGAGTGAGTTCCTGAGGTCCCCATCGCACCTCAAAAAGTAACCCCAACTTCCCGCCGCAATTCGAGAAACACCACAAAATTATCTCCTAATGCGAGATGAGGAAATTTTGAGCTACAGAATCTCAAGAGAAATCCCACATATCCGCTTGAAAGGCAAAAGGGTACTGGACTCCCTTTATGCGACTCAGAATGTTCCCTAACATCAGTCCTCAGTGGGTGGAGAACACACTTTATGGACTCAAATAGAGAAGAGGCAATATTCCCATTTAGTGGCTCGAGAGTAATCCAGAAGTTCCCCTTCCAACACAAAAGGACACTTGACTTCCCTGAAGCAACCGTAGAGAGTTCCTGTCTTTCCCTTTGCTAATCCAGAAGTACCACCGGCTTGGCGCCACAAATAAAGAAACACCACAAAATTATCCCCTCAATGCGAGATGAGGTAATTTTGCGCACAGAATTTCAAGAGAAATCCCACATTACCGCTTGAAAGACAAAGGGGTACTTAACACACTTTATGCCACTCAGAAAGTTCCCCAACATACCTCCCCATTGGAGAGGAGAACACACTTTATGGATTAAACACGAAAAGAGGCCCTATTCTAATTAAAGGGCTAGAGAGTAATTCGGAAGTTCCCCTTCCAGCACAAAAGGGGACCTTACTTCCCTGAAGTAACTCGAGTGAGTTCCTGATGTCCCCACCGCACATCGAGAAATACCCCAGCTTCCCGCCGCAATTCGAGAAATACCACAAAATTATCCCATCAATGCAAGATGAGGAAATTTTACACTACACAATCTGAATAGAAATCCCACATTCCCGCTTGAAAGGAAATAGGGTATATGACACAATTTATGCCACTCAGAAATTTCCCTAACATCCGTCCCCTTTGAGAAGAGAACACATTTTATGGACTCAAATCGAGAAGAGGCATATTCCCTTTAAAGGGCTCGAGAGTAATCCCAAAGTTCCCCTTCCAGCAAAAAAGGGGACCTGACATCCCTGAAGTAACTCGAGTCAGTTGCTAAGCCCGCGTCGAACTCGAGAAGTACCCCCAGCTCAGGCCCCAATAGGACAAACACCACAAAATTATCCCCTCAATGCGAGATGAGGAAATTTTGCTTTGCAGAATCTCAAGATAAATCCCACATTCCTGCTTGAAATGCAAAAGGATACTTGACTCCCTTTGTCCTAATCATAATGTACCCTAATGTCCATCCTCAGTGGAGAGGAGAACACACTTTTTGGTCTCAAATGGAGAAGAGGCAATATAGCCATTTATCGACTCGAGAGATCCGGAAGTTCCCCTTCCAACACAAAAGGGGACGTAACTTCCCTGAGGCAACTGGAACGAGTTCCTGAGGTTTCCTTCGCAAATCGAGAAGTACCCACTTTTTTGCCACAACTCGAGAAACACTAAAAAACTAACCCTTCAATGCGACATGAGGTAATTTTGTGCTGCAGAAACTCAAGAGAGATCCCCCATTCCCGCTTGAAAGGCAAAAGGGTACTTGACTCCCTTTATGCGACTCAAAATGTTCCCTAACTTCGGTCCTCAGTGGAGAGGAGAATATACTTTATGGACTCAAATCGAGAAGATGCAATATTCCCATTTAACGGCTCCAGAGTAATCCGGAAGTTCCCTTCCAGCACAAAAGAGGACCTGACTTCCCTGATGTGACTTGAGTGAGTTCCTGAGGTCCCTGTCGTAACTCTAGAAGTACCCCCTGCTTTCCGCCTAAACTCCAGAAACACCACAAAAGTATACCTTCAATGCGAGATGTGGTAATTTTTTGCTGCAGAATCTCAAGAGAAATCCCACATTCCCTCTTGAAAGGCAAAAGGGTAATTGACTCCCTTTATGCGACTCACAGTGTTCCCTATCATCTGTCCTCAGTGGAGAGGAGAACACATTTTATGGACTCAAATCGAGAAGAGGCAATATTCCCATTTAATGACTCGAGAGTAACCCGGAAGTTCCCCTTTCAACACAAAAGGGGACTTGACCTCCCTGAAGGAACCCTAGAGAGTTCCTGACGTTCCATTCTCAAATCCAGAAGTACCCCCTGCTTCCCGCTTCAACTAAAGAAACATCACAAAATTATCCTCTCAATGCAAAAGGAGGAAATTTTGCGCTGCAGAATTTCAAGAGAAATCCCACATTCCCGCTTGAAAGGCAAAAGGGTACTAAATTCCCTTTATGCGACTCAGAATTTTCCCTAACATCCGTCCCCAGTGAAGAGGAGAACACATTTTATGGACTCAAATCAAGAAGAGGCCTATTGCCATTAAAGGGTTGGAGAGTAATCCGGAAGTTCCCCTTCCAGCACAGAAGGGGACCTGACATCCCTGAAGTAACTCTAGTGAGTTGCTGAGGTCCCTTTGGCAACTCGAGATGTACTCCCAGCTTCGGACCGCAATTCGAGAAAAACCACAAAATTATCCCCTCAATGCGAGATGAGGAAGTTTTGCGCTGCAGAATCTCAAGAGAAATCCCACATTTCCGCAAAAGGGTATTTGACCGCCTTTATGTGACTCAGAATGTTCCCTAACACCCGTCTTCAGTGGAGTGGAGTCCACACTTTATGGACTCAAATCGAGAAGAGGCAATATTCCCATTTAACGGCTCGAGAGTAACCCGGAAGTTCCCCTTCCAACACAAAAGGGGACTTGACTTCCCTGAAGCAACTGGAGCAAGTTCCTGAGGTTCCGGTGCAACTCGAGAATTTCCCCCAGCTTCTCTCCGCAAGTCAAGAAACATCACAAAATTCTCCCCTAAATAAGAGATGAAGAAATTTTGCACTGCAGAATCTCAAGAGAAAACCCACCTTCCCGCTTGAAAGGCAAAAGGGTACTTGACTCGCATTATGCGACTCAGAATGTTCCCTAACATCAGTCCTCAGTGGAGAGGAGAACACAGTTTATGGACTGAAATCCAGAAGAGGCAATATTCCAATTTAACATCTAGAGAGTAACCGGAAGTTCCCCTTCCAGCAAAAAACGGGACCTGACTTCCCTGAAGTAACTCCATTGAGTTGCTGAGGTCCGCGTTGCAACTCGAGAATTATCCCCAGCTTCCTGCCGCAATTCGAGACACACCATAAAATAATCCCCTCAATGCGAGATGAGGAAATTTTGCGCTGCAGAATCTCAAGAGAAATCCCACATGCCCGCTTGAAATGCAAAAGGGTACTTGACTTCCTTTGTACGGATCAGAATGTTCCCTAATTTCCGTCCTCAGTGGAGAGCAGACCACAATTTTTGGTCTCAAATGGAGAAGAGGTAATATAGCCATTTATCGACTCGAGAGAAATCCAGAAGTTCCCCTTCCAACACAAAAGGGGACTTCACTTCCCTGAAGCAACCCGAGCGAGTTCCTGAGGTTTCCTTCACAAATCGAGAAGTACCCCTTTTTTCCGCCGCAACTCGAGAAACACTACAAAACTAACCCTTCAATGCTACATGAGGTAATTTTGCGCTGCAGAATCTCAAGAGAAATCCCATATTACCGCTTGAAAGGTAAAAGGGTACTTGACTGCCTTTATGCGACTCAAAATGTTCCCTAACATCCCTCCTCAGTAGAGAGGAGAACATATTTTATGTACTCAAATCGAGAAGAGGCAATATTCCCATTTAACGGCTCGAGAGTAATCCGGAAGTTCCCTTCCAGCACAAAAGAGGACCTGACTTCCCTGATGTAACTCGAGTGAGTTCCTGAGGTCCACGTCGTAACTCGAGAAGTTTCCCCTGCTTCCCGCCTCAACTTCAGAAACACCACAAAAATAGCCCCTCAATGCGAGATGTGGTAATATTGTGCTGCACAATCTCAAGAGAAATCCCACATTTCCACTTGAAAGGCAAAAGGGTCCTTGACACACTTTATGCCACTCAGAAATTTCCCTAACATCCGTGCCCATTGGCGAGGAGAAAACACTTTATGGACTCAACCCGAGAAGAGGCCCTATTCCCTTTAAAGGGCTCACAAGTTATATGGACGTTCCCTTTCCAGCAAAAAAGGGGACCTGATGTCCCTCAAGTAACTCTAGTGACTTCCTGAGGTCTCCGTAACACCTCGAGAAGTACCCTCAGCTTACCGCCGCAATTCGAGAAACACCACAATATTATCCCCTCGATGCGAGATGAGGAAATTTTGCACTGCAGACTCTCGAGAGACATCCCACATTCCTGCTTGAAAGGCAAAAGGGTACTTGTCTCCCTTTATGCGACTCAGAATGTTCCCTAACATCCGTTCTCATTGTGTGGAGACACATTTTATGGACTCAAATCGAGAAGAGGCAATAGTCCCATTTAAAGGCTCGAGAGTAACCCGGAAGTTCCCCTTCCAACACAAAAGGGACATGACTTCCCTGAAGCAACCCGAGCGAGTTCCTGAGGTCCCCGAGCAACTTCAGAACTACCCCCTGCTTCTTGCCACAACTCGAGATACACCACAAAAGTATTCCCTCAATGGGAGGTGAAAAAATTTTGCGCTGCACAATCTCAAGAAAACTTCCACATTCCCGCATGAAAGACAAAAGGGTACTTGACACAATTTACGCCCCTCAGAATGTTCCCTAACATCGGTCCCCATTGGAGAGGAGAAGACACTTTATGGATTCAACTCGTGAAGACACCCTATTCCAATTAAAGGGCTAGAGAGTAATCCGTACGGTCCCCTTCCAACACAAAAGGGGACTTGACTGCCCCGAAGCAACCCTAGAGAGTTTCTGAAGTTTCTTTCGCTAATCCAGAAGTACCCCTGGCTTCGCGCCACAAATAAAGAAACAACACAAAATTATCCCCTCAATGCGAGATGAGCACATTTTGAGCTGCAATATCTCAAGAGAAATCCCACATTCCCCCTTGAAAGGAAAAAGGGTACTTGACCCCCTTTGTGCGACACAGAATGTTCCCTAACATCCTTCCTCAGTGGGTGGAGAAAACATTTTATGGACTCAAATCGAGAAGAGGCAATATTCCCTTTTAACAGCTCGAGAGTAACCTGGAAGTTCCCCTTCTAACATAAAAGGGGAGTTGACTTCCCTGATCACTGAGGAAGTCTTTCTTATCTCTCCTTGCTATTCTTTGGAACTCTGCATTCAGATGCTTATATCTTTCCTTTTCTCCTTTGCTGTTCGCCTCTCTTCTTTTCACAGCTATTTGTAAGGCCTCCTCAGACAGCCATTTCGCTCTTTTGCATTTCTTTTCCATGGGGATGGTCTTGGTCCCTGTCTCCTGTACAATATCATGAACCTCCGTCCAGAGTTCATCAGGCACTCTATCAATCAGATCTAGTCCCTTAAATCTATTTCTCACTTCCACTGTATAATCATAAGGGATTTGATTGAGGTCATATCTGAATGGTCTAGTGGTTTTCCCTACTTTCTTCAATTTAAGTCTGAACTTCGCAATAAGGAGTTCATGATCTGTGCCACAGTCAGCTCCTGGTCTTGTTTTTGCTAACTGTATACAGCTTCTCCATCTTTGGCTGCAAAGAATATAATCAATCTGATTTCGGTGTTGACCATCTGGTGATGTCCATATGTAGAGTCTTCTCTTGTGTTGTTGGAAGAGGGTGTTTGCTATGACCAGTGCATTCTCTTGACAAAACTCTATTAGCCTTTGCCCTGCTTCATTCCGTGCTCCAAGGCCATATTTGCCAGTTACTCCAGGTGTTTCTTGACTTCCTACTTTTGCATTCCAGTCCCCTATAATGAAAAGGACATCTGTTTTGGGTGTTAGTTCTAAAAGGTCTTGTAGGTCTTCATAGAACCGATTAACTTCGGCTTCTTCAGCATTACTGGTTGGGCATAGGCCTGGATTACTGTAATGTTGAATGGTTTGCCTTGGAAACGAACAGAAATCATCCTGTCATTTTTAAGATTGCATCCAAGTACTGCATTTCGGACTCTTTTGTTGACCATGATGGCTACTCCATTTCTTCTAGGGGATTCCTGTCCACAGTAGTAGATATAATGGTCATCCGAGTTAAATTCACCCATTCCAGTCCATTTTAATTCACTGATTCCTAGAATGTCGACGTTCACTCTTGCCATCTCCTGTTTGACCACTTCCAATTTGCCTTGATTCATGGACCTAACATTCCAGGTCCCTATGCAATATTGCTCTTTACAGCACCGGACCTTGCTTCAATCACTGGTCACATCCACAACTGGGTATTAGTTTTGCTTTTGCTCCATCCCTTTATTCCTGCTATAGTTATTTCTCCACTGAGCTCCAGTAGTATACTGGGCACCTATTGACCTGGGGAATTCCTCATTCAGTATTCTATCATTCTGCCCTTTGTTACTGTTCATGGGGTTCTCAAGGCAAGTATACTGAAGTGGTTTGCCATTCCCTTCTCCAGTGGACCACATTCGGTTGTGGTCCATGTGATCAGATCGGTTAGTTTTCTGGGATTATGATTTCAGTTTGTCTGCCCTCTGGTGCCCCCTAGCAATACCTACGGTCTTATTTGGGTTTCTCTTACCTTGGTCGTGGAAAATCTCTTAACAGCCGCTCCAGCAAAGTGCAGCCGCTGTACCTATCACAATAAACTGTGGAACATTCTGAAAGAGATGGGAATCCCAGAGCACCTGACCTGCCTCTTGAGAAACCCGTATGCAGGTCAGGAAGTAACTGTTAGAACTGGACATGGAACAACAGACTGGTTCCAAATAGGAAAAGGTGTACGTCAAGTTTGTATCTTGTCACCTTGCTTATTTAACTTATATGCAGAGTACATCATGAGGAACGCTGGGCTGGAAGAAGCACAAGCTGGAATCAAGATTGCTGGGATAAATATCAATAACCTCAGATATTCAGATGACACCACCCTTAGGGCAGAAAGTGAAGAGGAACTCAAAAGCCTCTTGATGAAAGTGAAAGAGGAGAGTGAAAAGGTTGGCTTGAATCTCAACATTCAGAAAACAAAGATCATGGCATCTCATCCCATCACTTCATGGGAAATAGATGGAAAAACAGTGGAAACCGTGTCAGACTTTGTTTTTTTGGGCTCCAAAATCACTGCAGATGCTGATTGCAGCCATGAAATTAAAAGACGCTTGCTCCTTGGAAGGAAAGTTATAACCAACCTTGATAGTATATTAAAAAGCAGAGACATTACTTTGCCAACCAAGGTCCGTGTAGTCAAGGCAATGGTTTTTCCTGTGGTCATGTATGGATGTGAGAGTTGGACTGTGAAGAAGGCTGATCGCCAAAGAATCGATGCTTTTGAACTGTGGTATTGGAGAAGACTCTTGAGAGTACCTTATACTGCAAGGAGATCGAACCAGTCCATTCTTAAGGAGATCAATCCTGGATGTTCATTGGAGGGACTGATGATAAAGCTGAAACTGCAATACTTTGGCCACCTCATACGACGAGTTGACTCACTGGAAAAGACTCTGATGCTGGGAAAGGTTGGGGGCGGGAGGAGAAGGGGACGACAGAGAATGAGATGGCTGGATGGCATCACCGACTCTGCGGACATGAGTTTGAGTGTACTCCGTGAGTTGGTGATGGATAGGGAGGCCTGGCGTGCTGTGATTCATGGGGTCGTGGAGAGTAGGACACGACTGAGCGACTGAACTGAACTGAACTGACTTCCCTGAAGCAACCCGAGCGAGTTCCTGAGGTCCAAGCACCTCGAAAAGTACCCCCTGCTTCTGGCCGCAACTCGAGATAAACCACAAAATTATTCCTTCAAAGCGAGATGAGGAAATTTTGCGCAGCTGAATCGCAAGAGAAATCCCACATTCCCGCTTGAAAGGAAAAAGGGTATATGACACACTTTATGCCACTCAGAAAGTTCCCTAACATCTGTCCCCTTTGGAGAGCAGAACACACTTTATGGATTCAACGCGGGAAGACGCCCTATTCCAATTAAAGGGGTAGAGAGTAATCCCGAAGTTCCCCTTTCAGCACAAAGGGGGACCTGACTTCCCTGAAGTAACTCGAATGAGTTCCTGAGGTCCCCGTCGCACCTCGCGAAGTACCCACAGATTCCCGCCGCAATTCGAGAAGCAACAAAAAATTATCCCCTCAATGCGAGATGAGGAAATTTTGCGCTGCAAAATCTCAAGAGAAATCCCACATTCCCGCTTGAAAGGCAAAAGGGTCCTTGACTCCCTTTATGCGGCTAAGAATGTTCCCTAACATCAGTCCTCAGTGGAGAGGAGATCACAATTTATGGACTCAAATCGAGAAAAGGCAATATTCACATTTAATTACTTGAAAGTAACCCGAAAGTTCCCCTTCCAACACAAAAGGTGACTTGAATTCCCTGAAGCAACCCTAGAGAGTTCCTGAAGTTCCCTTCGCGAAACCAGAAGTACCCCTGGCTTCCCGCCACAAATAAAGAAACACCACAAATTATCCCCTCAATGCGAGATGAGGTAATTTTGCGCTGCAGAATCTCAAGAGAAATCCCAAATTCCCGCTTGAAAGGCAAAAGGATATTTGACGCCCTTTATGTGAATTAGAATGTTCCCTAACATCCGTCCTCAGTGGAGAGGAGAACACACTTTATGGTCTCAAATGGCGAAGAGGCAATATACCCATTTATCTCCTTGAGAGTAATCCGGACGTTCCCCTTCCAACACAAAATGGGACCTGACATCACTGAAGTAACTCTAGTGAGTTCCTGAGGTCCCATTGTCAACTCGAGATATACCCACAGCTTCCCGCCACAATTCGAGAAACACCACAAAATTATACCCTCAGTGCGAGATGAGGAAATTTTGCGCTGCAGAATCTCAAGAGAAATCCCACATTTTCGCTTGAAAGGGAAAAGGGTACTTGACTCCCTTAATGCGACTCAGAATGTTCCCTAACATCCGTCCTCAGTGGAGAGGAGAACACATTTTATGGACTCAAATAGAGAAGGGGCAATATTCCCATTTAACTGCTGGATATTAATCCAGAAGTTCCCCTTCCAACACAAAAGGGCACTTGACTTCCCTGAAGAAACCCGAGCGAGTTCCTGAGGTTTCCATCGCAACTCGAGAAATACCCCCTTTTTCCCGCCGCAACGGGAGGAACACCACAAAACTAACCCCTCAATGCGAGATGAGGTAATTTTGCGCTGCAGAATATCAAGAGAAATCCCACATTCCCACTGGAAAGGCAAAAGGGTCCTTGACTCCCTTTATGCGACTCAGAAATTTCCCTAACATCCGTCCCCATTGGAGAGGAGAACACACTTTATGGACTTAACTCGAGAAGAGGCCCTATTCACTTTAAAGGGCTTAAAAGTAATACGGATGTTCCCTGTCCAGCACAAAAATGGAACTGACTCCGTGAAGTAAATCGAGTGAGTTCCTGAGGTCTCCATCGCACCTGGAGAAGTACCCCCAGCTATCCGGCGCAATTCGAGAAACACCACAATATTTTCCCCTCAATGCGAGATGAGGAAATTTTGTGCTAAAGAATCTCGAGAGAAATCCCACATTTCCGCTTGAAAGGCAAAAGGGTACTTAACCCCCTTTGTGCGACACAGAATGTTCCCTAACATCCGTCCTCAGTGGGTGGAGAACACATTTTAAGGACTCAAATTGAAAAGAGGCAATATTCCCTTTTAATGGCTAGAGAGTAACCCGGATTTCCCCTTCTAACACAAAAGGGGAGCTGACTTCCCTGAAGCAACAAGAGAGAGTTCCTGAGGTCCTCGCGCACCTTGAGAAGTACCCCCTGCTTCTCGCTGCAAGTCGAGATAAACCACAAAATTATTCCCTCAAAGCGAGATGAGGAAATTTTGCGCTGCAGAACCGTAAGAGAAATCCCTCATTCCCGCTTCAAAGGCAAAAGGTTATATGACACACTTTATGCCACTCAGAAAGTTCCCTAACATCTGTCCCCTTTGGAGAGGAGAACACACTTTATGGATTCAAGGCCTGAAGACGCCCTATTCCAATTAAAGGGCTGGAGAGTAATCCAGAAGTTCCCCTTCCAGCACGAAAGGGGACCTGATTTCCCTGAAGTAACTCGAGTGAGTTCCTGAGGTCCCCGTCGCACTTCGAGAAGTACCCACATCTTCCCACCACAATTCGAGAAACAACAAAAAATTATCCCCTCAATGCGAGATGAGGAAATTTTGCGCTGCAAAATCTCAAGAGAAATCCCACATTCCCGCTTGAAAGGCAGAAGGGTACTTGACTCCCTTTATGTGACTCAGAATTTCCCTAACATCTGTCCCCATTGGAGAGGAGAACACATTATATGGAGTCAAGAAGAGGCCTATTGCCAATAAAGGGCTCGAGAGTAATCCGGAAGTTCCCCTTCCAACACAAAAGGCGACCTGACATCACTGAAATAACTCTAGTGAGTTCCTGAGGTCCCATTATCAACTCGAGATGTACCCCCAGCTTCCCGCCGCAATTCAAGAAACACCACAAAAGTATCCCCTCAATGCGAGATGAGGAAGTTTTGCGCTGCAGAATCTGAAGAGAAATCCCACATTCCCGCTTGAAAGGCAAAACGGTACTTGACTCCCTTCATGTGACTCAGAATTTCCCTAACATCTGTCCCCATTGGAGAGGAGAACACATTATATGGACTCAACTCAAGAAGAGGCCTATTGCCACTAAAGGTCTTGAGAGTAATCCGGATGTTCCTCTTCCAGCACAAAACGGGACCTGACTTCCCTGAAGTAACTCGAGTGAGTTGCTGAGGTCCGCGTCGCAAATCCAGAATTAACCCGAGCTTCCTGCTGCAATTCCAGAAACACTATAAAATTATCCCCTCAATGCGAGATGAGGAAAATTTGCGCTGCAGAATCTCAAGAGAAATCCCACAATCCCGCTTGAAATGCAAAAGGGTACTTGACTCCCTATGTACGAATCAGAATGTTCCCTAATTTCCGTCCTCAGTGGAGACGAGAACACACTTTTTGGTCTCAAATGGAGAAGAGGCAATATAGCCATTTGTCGACTCGAGAGAAATCCAGAAGTTCCCCTTCCAACACAAAAGGGGACTTGAATTCCCTGAGGCAACCGGAGCGAGTTCCTGAGGTTACTTCGCAAATCGAGAAGTACACTCTTTTTTCCGCCGCAATTCGAGAAACACTACAAAACTAACCCCTCCATGCGACATGAGGTAATTTTGTGCTGCAGAAGCTCAAGAGAAATCCCACATTCCCGCTTGAAACGCAAAAGGGTACTTGATGCCCTTTATGCGACTCAGAATGTTCCCTAACATCCGTCCTCAGTGGAGAGGTGAACATACTTTATGGATTCAAATCGAGAAGAGGCAATATTCACATTGAACGGCTCGAGAGTAATCCGGAAGTTCCCTTCCAGCACAAAAGAGGAACTGACTTCCCTGATGTAGCTCGAGTGAGTTCCTGAGGTCCCCGTCGTAACTCGAGAATTACCCCCTGCTTCCCGCCTCAACTGCAGAAACACCACAAAAGAATCCCCTCAATGCGAGATGTGGTAAATTTTTGCTGCAGAATCTCAAGAGAAATCCCACATTCCCGCTTGAAGGGCGAAAGTGTACTTGACTCCCTATAGGCGAATCAGAATGTTGCCTAACATCCGTCCTCAGTGGAGCAGAGAACACACTTTATGGACTCAAATCGAGAAGAGGCCATAATCCCTATTAAGGGCTCCAGAGTAACCCGGAAGTTCCCCTTCCAGCACAAAAGGTACCTGACTTCCTTGAAGTTCCTCGAGTGAGTTCCTGAGGTCCCCGTCGCACCTCAAAAAGTACCCCCAGCTTCCCGTCGCAATTCGAGAAACACCACAAAATCATACCCTCAAAGCGAAGTGAGGAAGTTTTGTGCTGCAGAATCTCAAGAGAAATCGCAAATATCCGCCTGGAAGGCAAAAGTTTAATTGACTCCCTGTATGCGACTCAGAATGTTCCCTAACATCCATCCTCAGTGGAGAGGGGAACACACTTTATGGAGGTATTCCCTCACACCACCGTACCCATTGCAGAAGAGAACACACTTTATGGACTCAACTCAAGAAGAGGTCCTATTCCCATTTAATGGCTCCAGAGTAATCCCGAATTTCCCCTTCCAACACAAAAGGGGAGCTGACTTCCCTGAAGTAACCTGAGGGAGTAGCTGAGGTCCCCGTGGCAACTCGAGAAGTACCCCAAGCTTCCCGCCGAAATCGAGAAACTCCACAAAATTATCCGCTCAATGTGAGATGGGGAAAATTTGCGCTGCAGAATCTCAAGAGAATTCTCACATTCCCGTTTCAAAGGCAAAAGTGTACTTGACACCATTTATGGGACTCAGAAAGTTCCCTCACACAGCCATCCCCATTGGAGAGGAGAACAAACGTTATGGACTCAACTTGAGAATCAGCCCTATTCCCATTTAACTGATCGAGAGTAATCCCGAATTTCCCTTTCCAACGCAAAAGCGGACCTGACTTCCCTGAAGCAAGCCGAGCGAGTTCCTGAGGTCCCCGACTCAACTCAATAAGTTCCCCCAACTTCCTGCTGAAACTCAAGAAACACCACAAAATTATCCCATCAATGTGAGATGAGGAAATTTTGCGCTACAGAATCTCAAGAGAAATCCTACTTCCCCGCTAGAAAGGCAAAAGGGTACTTGAAAACCTTTATGCGACTCAGAAATTTCCCTCACACAGTCGTCCCCATTGGAGAGGAGAACACTCTTTATGGACTCAAGTCAAGAAGAGGCCCTGTTTCCATTTAACATCTCGAGAGTAATCCCGAAATTCCCCTTGCACTACAAAAGGGGAACTAACTTCCCTGAAGCAACAGGAGCTAGTTCCTGAGGATCATGTCACAACTCGAGATGTACCCACAGCTTCCCGCCTCAACAGGAGAAAAACCACAAAATTATCCCCTCAATGAGAGATGAGGAAATTTTGTGCAGCACTATTCAAAGAAATCCCACATTCCCGCCTGAAAATCAAAATGGTACTTGAGAACCTTTATGCGACTTATAAATTTCCCTCACACCAGCGTCCGCTTTGGAGAGGAGAACACACATTATGCACTCAACTCGAGAAGAGGCCCTATTCCCACTTAACGGCTTGAGAGTAATCCCGAAGTTCCCCTTCCAAAACAAACGGGGACCTGACTTCCCTGAAGCAACCTGAGTGAGCTCCTGAGGTCCTCTTGGCTATTCGAGAAGTACCCCTAGCTTCCCGCCAAACTCAAGAAACACCATAAAATTATCCCCTCAATGTGAGATGAGGCAATTTTGCTCTGCAGAATCTCAAGAGAATCGCCATTTCCCGTTTGAAAGGCAAAAGGGTAATTGACACCCTTTATGGGACTCAGAAAGTTCCCTCAATCAGCCATCCCCATTGTACAGTAGTACACACTTTATGGACTCAACTCGAGAAGAGGCCCTATTCCTATTTAACGGATCGAGAGTAATCCTGAAATTCCCTTTCCAACACAAAAGCTGACCTGACTTCCCTGAAGAAACCTGAGCGAATTCCTGAGGTCGCCGTCGCAACTCGAGAAGTTCCCCCAACTTCTCGGCGAAACTCGAGAAACACGACAAAATTATCCCCTCAATGTGAGATGAGGAAATTTTGCGCTGCAGAATCTCAAGAGAAATCCTACATTCCCGCTTGAAAGGCAAGGGGTACTAGACACCCTTTATGCGACTCAGAAATTTTCCTCACAGAGCCGTCCCCATTGAAGAGGAGAACACAATTTATGGGCTCAATTCGACATGAGGCCCTATTCCCACTTAACGGCTCAAGAGTAAACCGCAAATTCCCCTTCAAACACAAAAGGGGACCTGACTTCCCTGAAGTAACTCGAGTGAGTTCCTGAGGTCCCCTCTCAAATGGAGAAGTAGCCCCAGCTTCCCGCCGCAATTCGAGAAACACAATAAAATTATCCCCTTAATGCGAGATGAGGAAATTTTACAATGGACAATCTCAAGAGAAATCCCACATTCCCTCTTGAAAATCAAAACTGTATTTGACTCCCTTTAGGTGACTCAGAATGGGCCCTAACATTCGTCCTCAGTGGAGAGGAGACATACTTTATGGACTCAAATCGAGCAGAGGCAATATTCCCATTTAACGGCTCCAGAGTAATCAGGAAGTTCCCCTTCCAACACAAGAAGGGACTTTACTTCCCTGAAACAACCCGAGCGAGTTCCTGAGGTCCCCATCACAACTCGAGAAGTACCCCCTGCTTCTTGCCCCAACTCGACAAACACCACCAAATTATCCCCTCAATGAGAGATGAAGAAATTTTAAGCTGCACAATCTTAAGAGAAATCGCACAATCCGGATTGAGAGGCAAAATGTTACTTGACTCTATTTAGGCGATTCAGAATGTACCCTAACATCCGTCCTCAGTGGGAAAACACACTTTATGGACTCATTCGAGAAGATGCAATATTCCCATTTAACGGTTCAAGAGTAATTCGGAAGTTCCCCTTCCAGCACAAAAGGGGACCTGACTTCCCTGAAGTAACTCGAGTGAGTTCCTGAGGTCCAAGTCGCAACTTGATAAGTACACCCAGCTTCCCGCCGCAATTCGAGAAACACCACAAAAATAGACCCTCAAGGGAGATGAGGAAATTTTGTGCCGCAGAATCTCAAGAGAAAGCCCACGTTCCCGCTAAAAGGCAAAAGGGTACTTGACTCCCTTGAGGCGACTCAGAATGGTCATTAAGTCCTCAGTGGATAGGAGAACACACTTTATGGACTCAAATCGAGAAGAGGCCTTATTCCCATTAAATGGCTGAGAGTAATCCGGAAGTTCCCCTTCCAGCACAAAAGGGGACTTGACTTCGCTGAAGCAACCCGAGCGAGGTCCTGAGGTCCCTGTCGCAACTCGAGAAGTACCCCCTGCTTCCCGCCGCAACTCGAGAAACACCACCAAATTATCCCCTCAATGCGAAATGACGTAATTTTGCGCTGCGGAATTTCAAGAGAAATCCCACATTCTCGCTTGAAAGGCAAAAGGTTACTTGACTCCCTTTAGGCGATTCAGAAAGTTCCCTGACATCCGTCCCCACTGGAGAGGAGAACACACTTTATGGACTCAACTCGAGAAGAGGCCCTATTCCCATTAAAGGGCTCGACAGTAATCCCGAAGTTCCCCTTCCAGCACAAAAGCGGACCTGAGTTCCCTGAAGTAACTCGAGTGAGTTTCTGAGAACCCCATAACAACTTGAGAAGTACCCCAGTTTACCGCCGTAATTTGAGAAACACCACAAAATTATCCCCTCAAAGCAAGATGAGGAAATTTTGTGCTGCAGAATCTCAAGAGAAATCCACATTCCCGCTTGAAATTCAAAATGGTACTTGACACCCTTTAGGCGACTCAGAATGGTCCCTAACATCCGTCCTCAGTGTAGAGGAGACATACTTTATGGACTCAAAACGAGAAGAGGCGATATTCTCATTTAACGGCTCCAGAGTAATCAGGAAGTTCCCCTTCCAACATAACAGGGGACTTGACTTTCCTGAAATAACCCGAGCGAGTTCCTGAGGTCCCCATCGCAACTCCAGAAGTACCCCTGCTTCGTGCCGCAACTCGACAAACACCAGCAAATAATCCCGTCAATGCGAGATGAGGTAATTTTGGGCTGCAGAATCTCAAGAGAAATCCCACATTCCCGCTTGAAAGGCAAAAGTGTACTTGACTCCCTTGAGGCGACTCAGAATGGTCCCTACCATCGTCCTCATTGGAGAGGAGAACACACATTATAGACTCAAATAGAGAAGAGGCAATATTCCCATTTAAAGGCTCGAGGGTAATCCAGAAGTTCCCCTTCCAACACAAAAGGGGACTTGACTTCCCTGAAGCCACCAGAGAGTTCCTGAGGTTCCCGTCGCAACTGTAGAAGTACCAAAAACTTTCCGCCGCAACTCGAGAAACACCACAAAATTATCCTCTCAATGCGAGATGAGGTAATTTTGCGCTGTAGAAATTCAAGAGAAACCCCATATTACCGCTTGAAAGGCAAAAGGGTACTCTACAAAATTTATGACACTCAGAAATTTCCCTAACATCCGTCCCCACTGGGGAGCAGAACACACTTTATGGACTCAACTCGAGAAGAGGCCCTATTCCCATCAAAGGGCACGAGAGTAATCCGGAAGTACCCCTTCCATCACAAAAGGGGACCTGAGTTACCTGAAGTAACTTGAGGGAGTTCCTGAGGTCCCCTTCGCCACTGGAGAAGTACACCCAGCTTCCCGCAGCCATTCGAGAAACATGACAAAATTATCCCCTCAATGCGAGATGAGGAAATTTTGCGCTGCAGAATCTCAAGAGAAATTCCACATTCCCGCTTGAAAGGCAAAAGGGTACTTGACTCCCTTTAGGCGATTCAGAATGGTCATTAACATCTGTCCTCAGTGGAGAGGAGAACAAACTTTATGGACTCTACTGGAGAGGAGGCCCTATTCCCATTAAAGGGATCAATAATAATACGGAAGTTCCACTTCCAGCAAAAAGGGGACTTGACGTCGCTGAAGCAACCCGAGCGAGTTCCTGAGGTCCCCGTCGAAACTCAAGAAGTACCCCTAGCTTCCCGCCGCAACTCGAGAAACACCACAGAATTATCGCGTCAATGCGAGATGAGGTCATTTTGCGCTGCAGAATCTCAAGAGAAATCCCACATTCCCGCTTGAAAGGCAAAAGGTTACTTGACACTCTTTATGCCACTCAGAAATTTCCCTAACATCCGTCCCCATGTGAGAGGAGAACACACTTTATGGACTCAACTCAAGAGGCCCTATTCCCATTAAAGGGCTCGAGAGTAATCCGAAGTTCCCCTTTCACCACAAAAGGGGACATGACTTCCCTAAAGTAACTCGAGTGAGTTCCTGAGGTTCCCATCGCAACTCGAGAAGAACCCCCAGCTTCCCGCCGCAATTCGAGAAACACCACCAAATTATCCCCGCTATGCGAGATGAGGAAATTTTGCACTAGAATCTCAAGAGAATTACCACATTCACTCTTGAAAGGCAAAAGGGTACTTGACAACGTTTTTGCGACACAGAAAATTCCCTCACAGACATCCCCATTGGACAGAAGAACACACTTGATGGACTCAATTCGAGATGAGCCCCTATTTCCATTTAACGGCTCGAGAGTAAACCGGAAGTTCCCCTTCCAATACAAAAGGGGACGTGACTTCCTTGAAGCGACCCGAACGAGTTCCTAACGTCCCCGTCGCAAGTTGAGAAGTACCCCCAGCTTCCCTGCGCAACTAGAGAAACACCACTAAATTATCCCCTCAATGCGAGATGAGGAAATTTTGAATTCTAGAATTTCAAGAGAAATAATATATTCCCTATTGAAAGGCAAAAGGGTACTTGACACCCTTAATGCGACTGAGAAATTTGACTAATATTAGTCCCCATTGGACAGGACAACACACTTTATGGACTCAATTCGAGATGAGGCCCTATTCCCTTTTAACGGCTCGAGAGTAAACCGGAAGTTCCCCTTCCAACACCAAAGGGGACCTGACTTACCTGAAGCAACCCGAGCGTGTTCCTGAAGTCCAAGTCGCAACTCAAGAAGTACTCCCAGCTTCCCGTCCTAACACGAGAATCAACACAAAATTATCCCCTCAATGCGAGATGAGGAAATTTTGCGTTGCAGAATCTTAAGAGAAATACCATATTCCCACTTGAAAAATTAAAGGGTACTTGACTCCTTTTAGGCCACATTGAATATTCCTTAACATCAGTCCTCAAGGAGAGGAGAACACACTTTATGCACTGAAATCGAGAGGAGGTAATATTCCCATTTAAAGGCTCAAGAGTGATCCAGAAGTTCTCATTCCAACACAAAAGGGGACTTGACTTCCCCGAAGCAACCCGAGCGAGTGACTGTGGCCCCCGTCGCAACTCCAGAATTAACACCTACTTCCAGCCGCAACTCGAGAAACACCACAAAATTATCCCCTCAATGGTAGACGAGGTAATTTTCACTGCTTAATCTCAAGAGAAATCCCACATTCCCGCGAGAAAGGCAAAAGGGTACTTGACAAACTTTATGCCACTCAGAAAGTTCCCTAACATACCTCGCCATTGGAGAGGAGAACACACTTTATGGATTCAACACGAGAAGAAGCCTTATTCCAATTAAAGGGTTAGAGAGTAATCCGGAAGTTCCCCTTCCAGCACAAAAGGGGACCTGACTTCCTTGAAGCAACACAAGTGAGTTCCTGAGGTCCCCGTCGCAACTCCAGTAGTACCCCCAGCTTCCCGCCACAATTCGAGAAACACCACAATATTATCCCCTCAATGCGAGATGAGGTAATTTTGCGATGCAGAATATCAAGAGAAATCCCACATTCTCGCTTGAAAGGCAAAAGGGTACTTGACTCCCTTTATGCGACTCAGAATGTTCCCTAACATCCGTCCTCAGTGGAGTGGAGAACACAATTTATGGACTCAAATCGAGAAGAGGCAATATTCCGATTTAACATCTCCAGAGTAACACGGACGTTCCCATTCCAACACAAAAGGGGACTTGACTTCCCTGAAGCAATGCGAGCGAGTTCCTTAGGTTCCCGTTGCAAATCGAAAAGTACCCGCTGCTTCCGGCCGCAACTCGAGAAACTCCACAAAATAATCCTCTCAGTGGGAGATGAGGTAATTTTGCGCTGCAGAATCTCAAGAGAAATCCCACATTCCCCTTGAAAGGCAAAAACAGTATTTAACTCCCTTTATGCGACTCAGAATGTTTAACATCTCCAGAGTAACTTGGAATTTCCCCTTCCAACAGAAAAGGGAACTTGACTTCCCTGAAGCAACCCAAGCGAATTCCTGAGGTTCCCATCGCAAATCGAAAAGTACCCGCTGCTTCCCGCTGCAACTCGAGAAACACCACAAAATTATCCCCTCAATGCGAGATGAGGTATTTTGTGCTGCAGAATCTCAAGAGAAATCCCACATTCCCGCTTGAAAGGCAAAAGGGTACTTTTCACACTTTATACCATTCAGAAAGTTCCCTTTCATCTGTACCCATTGGAGAGGAGAACACATTTTGGGGACTCAAATCGAGAAGAGGCCTATTCCCTTTAAAGTGCTCGAGAGTAATCCTGAAGTTCCCCTTCCAGCAAAAAAGGGGAACTGACTTCCCTGAAGTAACTCGAGTGAGTTCCTGAGGTCCCCGTCACAACTCAAAAAGTACCGTCAGCTCCCGCCGCAATTCGAGAAACACCACACAATTATCTCCTCAATGGGAAATGAGGAAATTTTGCGGTGCAGAATCTCAAGCGAAATCCCACATTCCCGCTTGAAAGGCAAAAGGGCACTTGACTCCCTTTATGCGAATCAGAATGTTCCCTAACTTCCTTCCTCAGTGGAGATGAGAACACAATTTAAGGACTCAAATCAAGAAGAGGCAATATTCCCATTTAACGGCTTAAGAGTAATCCGGAAGTTCCCCTTCCAACACAAAAGTGAACTTGACTTCCCTGAAGCAACCCAAGCGATTTCCTGAGGTCCCGGAGCAACTGGAGAAGTACCCCCTGCTGCTCGCCGCAACTCGAGAAACACCACAAAATTATCCCTTCAATGCGAAATGAGGAAATTTTGCGCTGCAGAATCTCAAGAGAAATCCCACATTTCCGCTTGAAAGGCAAAAGGGTACTTGACTATCTTGAGGCGACTCAGAATGTTCCCTAACATCCGTCCTCAGTGGATGGAGAACACACTTTAAGGACTCAAATCGAGAAGAGGCAATATTCCCATTTAATGGCTCGAGAGTATCCCGGAAGTTACCCTTCCAACACAAAAGGGGACTTGACTTCCCTGAAGCAACCCTAGAGAGTTCCTGACGTTCCCTTCGCACATCCAGAAGTACCCCCGGCTTCCCGCCACAAATAAAGAAACACCACAAAATTATCCCCTCAATGCGAGATGAGGTAATTTTGCGCTACAGAATCTCAAAAGAAATCCCACATTACCGCTTGAAAGAAAAAGAGGTACTTGACACACTTTATTCCACTCAGAAAGTTCCCTAACATCCGTCCTCATTGGAGAGGAGAATACTCTTTATGGATTCAACACGAAAAGAGGCCCTATTCCAATAAAAGGGCTAGAGAGTAATCCGGAAGTTCCCCTTCCAGCACAAAAGGGGACATGACTTCCCTAATGTAACTCGAATGATTTCCTGAGGTCCCCGTCGCACTTCGATAAATACCCCCAGCTTCCTGCCGCAATTCAAGAAATAGCACAAAATTATCTCCTCAGTGGGAGATGAGTAAATTTTGTGCTGCAGAATCTCAAGAGAAGTCCCACATTCCCGCTTGAAAAGAAAAAGGGTACTTGACTCCCTTTATGTGACTCAGAATGTTCCCTAACATCTGTCCTCAGTGGAGAGGAGAACACACTTTGTGTACTCAAATCGAGAAGAGGCAATATTCCCATTTAATGACTCGAGATAACCCGGAAGTTCCCCTTCCAACACAAAAGGGGACTTGACTTCCCTGAAGCAACCCTAGAGAGTTCCTGACGTTTCCTTCGCAAATCCAGAAGTACCGCCGGCTTCCCGCCACAACTAAAGAAACATCACAAAATTATCCCCTCAATGCGAGATGAGGATATTTTGCGCTGCAGCATCTCAAGAGAAAAACCACATTCCCTCTTGAAAGGCAAAAGGGTACAGGACACCCATTGTGTGACTCAGAAAGTTCCCTCACACAGCTGTCCTCATTGGAGAGGAGAACACAATTTAAGGACTCAATTCTAGATGAGGCCCTATTCCTATTTAACAGATCGAGAGTAAACCGGAAGTTCCCCTTCCAACACAAAAGGGTACCTGACTACACTGAAGCAACCTGAGCGAGTTCCTGAGGTCCCCGTCGCAATTCAAGAAGTAACCCCAGCATTATGCCGCAACCCGAGAGACACCACAAAATTATCCACTCAATCCGAGATCAGGAAATTTTCACTGCATAACCTCAAGAGTAATCCCACATTCCTGCTTGAAAGGCAAAAGGGTACTTGATACCCTTTATGTGAAATAGAAACTTCCCCCATATAGCCGTCCCCATTGGAGAGGAGAACACAATTTATGGACTCAATTCGAGATGAGGCTCTATTCCCATTTAACGGCTGGAGAGTAAACCAGAAATTTTACTTATAGCACGAAATGGGACCTGACTTCCCTGAAGTAACTCGAGTGAGTCCTGACGTCCCCATCGAAACTCAAGAATTACCCCCAGCTTCCCACCGCAATTCGAGAAACACCACAAAATTATCCCCTCAATGCGAAATCAGGAAATTTTGCGCTGCAGAATCTCAAGAGAAATCCCACATTCCCTCTTAATAGGCAAAAGAGTACTGGACTCCCTTTATGCGACTCAAAATGTTCCCTATCATCCGTCCTCAGTGGAGAGGTGAACACACTTTATGGACTCAAATCGAGAAGAGGCAATTATCCCATTTAACATCTCGACAGTAATCGGGAAGGTCCCCTTCCAACACAAAAGGGGACATGACTTCCCTGGAGCAAACCTAGCGAGTTCCTGTGGTCTCCGTCTCAACTGGAGAGTAGCTACTGCTTTCCGCCATAAGTTGAGAAACAGCACAAAATTATCCCCTCAACGAGAGATGAGGTAATTTTGCGCTGCAGAATCCTAAGAGAAATCCCACATTCCTGCTTGAATGGGAAGAGTGTAGTTGACTTCCTTTAGGTGACTCAGAATGTTCCCTAACATCATTCCACAGTGGAGAGGAGAACACACTTTATGTACTCAAATCAAGAAGAGGCAATATTCCCATTTAACGGCTCAAGAGTAATCCGGAAGTTCCCCTTCCAACACAAAAAGGGACTTGACTTCCCTGAAACAACCAAAGTGAGAGCCTTAGGTCTCCGTCGAAACTTGAGAAGTATCCCCTGCTTCTCACCGCAAATCGAGAAACACCACAAAATTATCCCCTCAATGCGAATTGAGGTAATCTTGTGATGCAGAATCTCAAGAGTAATCCCACATTCCCGCTGGAAAGGCAAAAGAGTACTTGACTCCCCTTATACGACACAGAATGTTCCCTAACATCCGTCCTCAGTGGGTGGAGAACACAGTTTATGGACTCAAATCGAGCAGAGGCAATATTCACATTTAACGGCTCGAGAGTAATCCGGAAGTTCCCTTCCAGCACAAAAGGGGACGTGACTTCCCTGAAGTAACCCGAGTGAGTTCCGAGGTCCCCGTCGTAACTCGAGAAGTACCCCCTGCTTCCTGCCTCAACTCCAGAAACACCACAAAAGTATCCCCTCAATGCGAGATGTGGTAATTTGTGCTGCACAATCACAAGAGAAATCCCACATTTCTGCTTGAAAGGCAAAAGATTACTTGACACAATTTATGCCATTCAGAAAGTTCCCTAACATCGGTCCCCATTGGAGAGGAGAACACACTTTATGGATTCAACATGAGAAGAGGCCCTATTCCAATTGAAGGGCTAGAGAGTAATCCGGAAGTTCCCCTTCCAGCACAAAAGGCGACCTGACTTCCCTGAAGTAACTCGAGTGAGTTCCTGAGGTCCCCGTCGCACCTCGAGAAATACCCCAAGCTTCCCGCTGCAATTCGATAAATAAAACAAAATTGTCCCCTCAGTGCGAGATGAGGAAATTTTGTGCTGCAGAATCTCAAGAGAAATCCCACATTCCCGCTTGAAAAGTAAAAGGGTACTTGATTCCCTTTAGGCCACTCTGAATGTTCCTTAACATCTGTCCTCAAAGAGAGGAGAACACACTTTATGCACTGAAATCAACAGGAGGTAATATTCCCATTTAAAGGCTTGAGAGTGATCTGGAAGTTCCCCTTCCAACACAAAAGGGGACTTGACTTCCCTGAAGCAACTCGAGCCAGTTCTTGAGGTTTCCTTCGCAAATCGAGAAGTACCCCCGTTTTTCTGCCGCAACTCGAGAAACACTACAAAACTAAGCCCTCAATGCGACATGAGGTAATTTTGCGCTGCAGAATCACAAGAGAAATCCCAAATTCCTGCTTGAAACGCAAAAGGGTACTTGACTCCCTTTATGCGACTCAGAATGTTCCCTAACATCCGTCCGATTAGAGAGGAAAACACATTTTATGGGTTCAACTCAAGAAGAGGCCCTATTCCCATTAAAGGGCTCCAGAGTAATCCGGAAGTGCCCCTTCCAGCATAAAAGGGGACCTGACTTCCCTGAAGTAACTCTAGTGAGTTCCTGAGGTCTTTTTCGCACCTCGAGAAGTACCACCAGCTTCCCGCCGCAATTAGAGAAACACCACAAAATTATCCCCTCAATGTGAGATGAGGAAATTTTGCGCTACAGAATCTCAAGAGAAATCCCACATTCCCGCTTGAAAGGCAAAATTGTACTTGACTCCCTTTGTGCGACTCAGAAGGTTCCCTAACATCTGTCCTCTGTGGATAGGGAAACACACTCTATAGACTCAAATGTAGAAGAGGCAATATACCCATTTATCGGCTCCAGAGTAATCCGGAAGTTCCCCTTCAAACACAATAGGGAAATTTACTTCCTTGAAGCAACCTGAGCGAGTACGTGAGGTCCCGGCGCAACTCGAGAAGTACCCCCTGCTTCTCGCCGCAACTCGAGAAGCACCACAAAATTATACCCTAATTGTGGATGAGGTAATTTTCCCTGCAGAATCTCAAGAGAAATCCCACATTCCGGCTTGAAAGGCAAAAGGGTACCTCACACACTTTATGGCACTCAGAAAGTTCCCTGACATACGTCCCCATTGGAGAGGAGAACACACTTTCTGGACTCAACACGAGAAGAGGCCCTATCCAATTAAAGGGCTAGAGAGTAACCTGAAAGTTCCCCTTCCAGCACGAAAGGGGACCTGACTTTCCTGAAGCAACACGAATGAGTTCCTGAGGTCCCCATCGCAACTCTAGTAGTACCCCCAGTTCCCACCGCATTTCGAGAAAAACCACAAAATTATCCCCTCAATGTGAGATAAGGAAATTTTGAGCTGCATAATCTCAAGAGAAATCCCACATTCCGGCTTGAAAGTAAAAAGTGTACTTGACACACTTTATGCCATTAAGAAAGTTCCCTAACTCCGTCCCCATTGGAGAGGAGAACATACTTTATGGACTCAACTCGAGAAGAGGCCTTATTCCCTTTAAATGGCTCAAAAGTAATCCGGACATTCCCTTTCCAGCACAAAAGGGGACCTGACTTCCCTTAAGAAACGCGACTGAGTTCCTGAGGTCCCCGTCGCACCTCAAGTAGTACCACCAGCTTCCCGCCGCAATTTGAGAACAATCCGAATATTATCCCCTCCATGCGAGATGAGGAAATTTTGTGGTCCAGAATCTCAAGAGAATTCCCACATTCCCGCTTGAAAGGCAAAAGCGTACTTGACTCGCTTTATGCCACTCAGAATGTTCCCTAACATCCGTCTGAGTGGAGAGGAGAACACACTATATGGACTCAAATCGAGAAGAGGCAATATTCCCATTTAACGGCTCGAGAGTAACCCGGAATTTCCCCTTCCAACACAAAAGGGGACTTGACTTCCCTGAAGCAACCCTAGCGAGTTCCTGACGTTCCCTTCGCAAATCCAGAAGTACCCCCGGTTCACGCCCCAACTAAAGAAACACGACAAAATTATCCCCTCAGTGTGAGATGAGGTAATTTTGCGCTGCAGAATTTCAAGAGAAATCCTACATTCCCGATTGAAAGAAAAAAGGGTACTTGACGCACTTTATGCCACTCAGAAACTTCCCTAACATTCGTCCCCATTGGAGAGGAGAACACACTTTATGGATTCAACATGAGAAGAGGCCCTATTCCAATTAAAGGGCTAGAGAGTAATCCGGAAGTTCCCTTCTAGCACATAAGGCGACCTGACTTCTCTGAAATACCTTAAGTGAGTTCCTGAGGTCCGATTGGCAATTTGACATGTACCCCGAGCTTCCCGCCGCAATTCCAAAAATACCACAAAATTATGCCCTCAATGCGAGATGAGGAAATTTTGCGCTGCAGAATCTCAAGAGAAATCCCAAATTCCTGCTTGAAAGGCAAAAGGGTACTTGACTCCCTTTATGCGACTCAGAATGTTCCCTAACATCCGTCCCCATTGGAGAGGAGAACACATTATATGGACTCAACTCAAGAAGAGGCCTATTGCCATTAAAGGGCTGGAGAGTAATCCGGAAGTTCCCCTTCCAGCACAAAAGGCGACCTGACATCACTGAAGTAACTCTAGTGAGTTCCTGA
This sequence comes from Moschus berezovskii, assembly GCF_049115385.1. NCBI lineage: Eukaryota > Metazoa > Chordata > Mammalia > Artiodactyla > Moschidae > Moschus > Moschus berezovskii. The sequence goes on along the minus strand of NC_142477.1, from coordinate 4,222,203 downwards.
GGTCCCCTTGGCAACTGGAGATGTACCCCAGCTTCCCGCCGCAATTCAAGAAACACCACAAAACTATCCCCTCAATGCGAGATGAGGGAGTTTTGCGCTGCAGAATCTGAAGAGAAATCCCGTATTTCCACTTGAAAGGTAAAAGGGTCCTTGACTCCCTTTATGCGACTCAGAATGTTCCCTATCATCCGGCCCCATTGGAGAGGAGAACATATTATATGGACTCACTAATATAGAGCCTATTGCCATTAAAGGGCTCAAGAGAAATCCGGAAGTTCCCCTTCCAGCAAAAAACGGGACCTGACTTCCCTGAAGTAACTCCATTGAGTTGCTGAGGTACGCGTCCCAACTACAGTATTACCACCAGCTTCCCTCCGCAATTGGAGAAACACCATAAAATTATCCCCTCAATGCGAGATGAGGAAATTTTGCACTGCAGAATCTCAAGAGAAATCCCACATTCTCGCTTGAAATGCAAAAGTGTACTTAACTCCATTTGTACGAATCAGAATTTTCCCTAATTTCCGTCCTCAGTGGAGAGGAGAACCCATTTTTTGGTCTCAAATGGAGAAGAGTCAATATAGCCATTTATCGACTCGAGAGAAATCCAGAAGTTCCCCTTCCAACACAAAAGGGGACTTGAATTCCCTGAGGCAACCAGAGCGAGTTCCTGAGGTTTCCTTCGAGAAGTACCCCCATTTTTCCTTCGCAATTCGAGAAACACTACAAAACTAACCCCTCAATGCGACATGAGGTAATTTTGTGCTGCAGAAGCTCAAGAGAAATCCCACATTCCCGCTTGAAACGCAAAAGGGTACTTGACTCCCTTTATGCGACTCAGAATGTTCCCTAACATCCGTCCTCAGTGGATGGAGAACACACTTTATGGACTCAAATCGAGAAGAGGCAATATTCTCTATTAATGGCTCGAGAGTAACCCGGAAGTTCCCCTTCCAACAAAAAAGGGGACTTGACTTCCCTGAAGCAATCCTAGAGAGTTCCTGACATTCCCTTCACTAATCCAGAAGTACCACAGGCTTCCCGACACAAATAAAGAAACACCAACAATTATCCCCTCAATGCGAGATGAGGTAATTTTGTGCTGCAGAATCTCAAGAGAAATGCCACATTATCGCTTGAAAGACAAAGGAGTACTTGACACACTTTATGCCACCCAGAAACTTCCTTAACATCCATCCCCATTAGAGAGGAGAACACACTTTATGGATTCAACACGAAAAGAAGCCCTATTCCAATTAAAGGGCTAGACAGTAATCAGGAAGTTCCCCTTCCGGAACGAAAGGGGACCTGACTTCCCTGAAGTAACTCGAGTGAGCTCTGGAAGTCCACGTCGCACTTCGAGAAATACGCCCTGCTTCCCGCCGCAATTCGAGAAATAGCACAAAATTATCTCCTCAATGCGAGATGAGGAAATTTTGCGCTGCAGAATCTCAAGAGAAATCCCACGTTCCCGCTTGAAAGGAAAAAGGGTACTTGACTCCCTTTATGCCACTCAGAATGTTCCCTAACATCAGTCCTCAGTGGAGAGGAGAACACACTTTATGGACTCAAATCGAGAAGAGGCAATATTCCCATTTAATGACTCGAGAGGAAAGCGGAAGTTCCCCTTCCAACACAACACGGGACTTGACTTCCCTGAAGCAACCCTAGAGAGTTCCTGACGTTCCCTTCGCAAATCCAGAAGTACCACCGGCTTCCCGCCAGAACTAAAGAAACATCACAAAATTATCCCGTCAATGCGAGATGAGGAAATTTTGCGCTGCAAAATCTCAAGACAAATCCCACATTCCCGCTTGAAAGGCAAAAGGGTACTTGACTCCCTTTATGGGACTCAGAATGTTCCCTAACATCTGTCCCCATTGGAGAGGAGAACACACTTTAAGGACTCAACTCTAGAAGAGGCCCTATTCCCACTAAAGGTCTCGAGTAAACGGGAAGTTCCCCTTCCAGCACAAAAGCGGACCTGACTTCCCTGAAATAACTCGAGTGAGTTCCTGAGGTCCCATTGGCAACTAAAGAAGTACCCCCAGCTTTCCGCCGCAGTTCGAGAAACACAGCAATATTTTCCTGTAAATGCGAGATGAGGATATTTTATGCTGCACAATCCCAAGAGAAATCCCACATTCCCGCTTGAAAGGCAAAAGTGTACTTTACTCCCCTTATGCGACTAAGAATGTTCCCTAACATCCGTCCTCAGTGGGTGGAGAACACACTTTATGGACTCAAATCGAGAAGAGGCATTATTCCCTATTAATGGCTCGAGAGTAACCCGGAAGTTTCTTTCCAGCACAAAAGGGGACCTGACATCCCGGAAGTAACTCGAGTGAGTTTCTCAGGTCCCCGTCATAACTCGAGATGTATTCCCTGCTTCCCGCCGCAACTCCAGAAACACCACAAAATTATCCCCTCAATGTGAGATGAGGTAATTTTGTGCTGCACAATCTCAAGAGAAATCCCACATTCCCGCTTGAACGGCGAAAGGGTACTTGACAAACTTTATGCCAAAAGAAAGTTCCCTAACATCTGTCCCCATGGGAGAGGAGAACACACTTTAAGGACTCAACTGGAGAAGAGGCCGAATTCCCATTAAAGGTCTCAAAAGTAATCTGGACGTTCCCTTTCCAGCACAAAAGTGAACCTGACTTCCCTGAAGTAACTCGAGTGACTTCCTGAGGTCCCCATCCTAACTCAAGAAGTACCCCCGTCTTCCCTACTCAACTCCAGAAACACCACAAAATTAAGCCCTCAATGCGAGATGAGGTAATTTTACGCTGCACACTCTCAAGAGAAATCCCACATTCCCTCTTGAAAGGCAAAAGGGTACTTGACTCCCTTTATGCGACTCAGAATGTTCCCTGATATCTGTCCTCAGTGGAGTGGAGAACACACTTTATGGTCTCAAATCGAGAAAAGACAATATTCCGATTAAACATCTCGAGAGTAACCCGGACGTTCCCCTTCCAACACAAAAGGGGACTTGACTTCCCTGAAGCAATTCAAGCGAGTTCCTGAGGTCCCCGTCGCAAATCGAAAAGTACCCACTGTTTCCTGTCACAACTCGAGAAACACCACAAAATTATCCCCTCAATGTGAGATGAGGTAATTTTGCGCTGCAGAATATCAAGAAAAATCCCACATTCGCGCTTGAAAGGCAAAAGGGTACTAAACTCCCTTTATGCGACTCAGAATGTTCCCTAACATCCATCCCCATTGGAGAGGAGAACACATTTTATGGACTCAAATCGAGAAGAGGCCTATTGCCATTAAAGGGCTGGGGAGTAATCCGAAAGTTCCCCATCCAGCTCAAAAGGGGCCCTGACATCCCTGAAGTAACTCTAGTGAGTTCCTGAGGTCCTTTTGGCAACTCGAGTTGTACCCCGAACTTCCGGGCCGCAATTCCAGAAACACCACAAAATTATCCCCTCAATGCGAGATGAGGAAATTTTGCAATGCAGAATCACAAGAGAAATCCCACATTCCCACTTGAAAGACAAAAGGGTACATCACTCCCTTTATGCGACTCAGAATGTTCCCTAACATCTGTCCTCAGTGGAGAGGTGAACACACTTTATGGACTCAATCGAGAAAAGGCAATATTCCCATTTAAGGGATCGAGAGTAACCCGGAAGTTCCCATTCCAACACAAAAGGGGACTTGACTTCCCTGAAGCCACCCGAGCGAGTTCCTGAGGTTCCACTCGCAAATCGAAAAGTACCCGCTGTTTCCCGCTGCAACACGAGAAACGCAACAAAATTATCCCCTCTATGCGAGAAGAGGTAATTTTGCGCTGCAGAATCTCAAGAGAAATCCCACATACCCGCTTGAAAGGCAAAATGGTACTTTACACACTTTATCCCATTCAGAAAGTTCCCTATCATCTGTCCCCATTGGAGAGGAGAACACATTTTATGCACTCAAATCGAGAAGAGGCCTATTCCCTGTAAAGGGCTCCAGAGTAATCCGGAACATCCCCTTCCAGCAAAAAAAGTGGACTTGACTTCCCTGAAGTAACTCGACTGAGTTCCTGAAGTCCCCGTCGCACCTCAAAAAGTACCCCCAGTTTCCCGCCTCAATTCCAGAAACACCACTATATTATCCACTCAATGCGAGAAGAGGAAAATTTGCACTGCAGAATCTAAAGAGATAACCCACATTCCCGCTTGAAAGGCAAAAGGGTACTTGACTCCCTTTATGCGACTCAGAATGTTCCCTCACATCCGTCCTCAGTGGAGATTAGAACACACTTAATGGTCTCCAACCGAGAAGAGGCAATATACCCATTTAAAGGCTCGAGAGTAATCCGGAAGTTTCCTTCCAGCACAAAAGGGGACCTGACTTCCCAGAAGTAACTCGAGTGAGTTCCTCAGGTCCCCGTCATAACTCGAGAAGTACCCCCTGCTTCCCGCCGCAACTCCAGAAACACCACAAAATTATCCCCTTAATGCGAGATGAGGTAATTTTGCGCTGCACAATCTCAAGAGAAATCCCACATTCCCGCTTGAAAGGAAAAAGGGTACTTGACTCCCTTTATGCGACTCAGAATGTTCCCTCACATCCGTCCTCAGTGGAGTGGAGAACACACTTTATGGACTCAACTCGAGAAGAGGCCCTATTTCCTTTACAGGGCTCAAAAGTAATCCGGATGTTCCCTTTCCAGCACAATAGGGGACCTGACTTCCCTGAAGTAACTCGAGTGAGTTCCTGAGATCCCCATCGTAACTGGAGAAGTACCTCCTGCTTCCCTCCGCAACTCCAGAAACAGCACAAAATTATGCCCTCAATGCGAGATGAGGAAATTTTTCGCTGCACAATCTCAAGAGAAATCCCACATTCCCGCTTGAAAGGCAAAATGGTACTTGACTCCCTTAATGAAACTCAGAATGTTCCTTAACGTACGTCCTCAGTGGAGTAGAGAACACACATTATGGACTCAAATCGAGAAGAGGCAATATTCCCATTTAACATCTCCAGAGTAATCCGGAAATTCCCCTTCCAACACAAAAGGTAACTTGACTTCCCTGAAGCAACCCAAGCAAATTCCTGAGTTTCCAAACGCAAATCGAAAAGTACCCGCTGCTTCCTGCCGAAACTTGAGAAACAACATAAAATTATCTCCTCAATGTGAGATGAGGTAATTTTGCGCTGCAGAATATCAAGAAAAATCCCACATTCGCGCTTGAAAGGCAAAAGTGTACTAAACTCCCTTTATGCGACTCAGAATGTTCCCTAACATCCGTCCCCATTGGAGAGGAGAACACATTTTATGGACTCAACTCGAGAAGAGGCCTATTGCCATTAAAGGGCTGGGGAGTAATCCGAAAGATCCCCATCCAGCTCAAAAGGGGCCCTGACATCCCTGAAGTAACTCTAGTGAGTTCCTGAGGTCCTTTTGGCAACTCGAGATGTACCCCGAACTTCCGGGCCGCAATTCCAGAAACACCACAAAATTATCCCCTCAATGCGAGATGAGGAAATTTTGCAATGCAGAATCTCAAGAGAAATCCCACATTCCCACTTGAAAGACAAAAGGGTACATCACTCCCTTTATGCGACTCAGAATGTTCCCTAACATCTGTCCTCAGTGGAGAGGAGAACACACTTTATGGACTCAATCGAGAAAAGGCAATATTCCCATTTAAGGGATCGAGAGTAACCCGGAAGTTCCCATTCCAACACAAAAGGGGACTTGACTTCCTTGAAGCCACCCGAGCGAGTTCCTGAGGTTCCACTCGCAAATCGAAAAGTACCCGCTGCTTCCCGCTGCAACACGAGAAACGCAACAAAATTATCCCCTCTATGCGAGAAGAGGTAATTTTGCGCTGCAGAATCTCAAGAGAAATCCCACATACCCGCTTGAAAGGCAAAATGGTACTTTACACACTTTATCCCATTCAGAAAGTTCCCTATCATCTGTCCCCATTGGAGAGGAGAACACATTTTATGCACTCAAATCGAGAAGAGGCCTATTCCCTGTAAAGGGCTCCAGAGTAATCCGGAACATCCCCTTCCAGCAAAAAAAGTGGACTTGACTTCCCTGAAGTAACTCGACTGAGTTCCTGAAGTCCCCGTCGCACCTCAAAAAGTACCCCCAGTTTCCCGCCTCAATTCCAGAAACACCACTATATTATCCACTCAATGCGAGAAGAGGAAAATTTGCACTGCAGAATCTAAAGAGATAACCCACATTCCCGCTTGAAAGGCAAAAGGGTACTTGACTCCCTTTATGCGACTCAGAATGTTCCCTCACATCCGTCCTCAGTGGAGTGGAGAACACACTTTATGGACTCAACTCGAGAAGAGGCCCTATTTCCTTTACGGGGCTCAAAAGTAATCCGGATGTTCCCTTTCCAGCACAATAGGGGACCTGACTTCCCTGAAGTAACTCGAGTGAGTTCCTGAGATCCCCATCGTAACTGGAGAAGTACCTCCTGCTTCCCTCCGCAACTCCAGAAACAGCACAAAATTATGCCCTCAATGCGAGATGAGGAAATTTTTCGCTGCACAATCTCAAGAGAAATCCCACATTCCCGCTTGAAAGGCAAAATGGTACTTGACTCCCTTAATGCGACTCAGAATGTTCCCTAACGTACGTCCTCAGTGGAGTAGAGAACACACATTATGGACTCAAATCGAGAAGAGGCAATATTCCCATTTAACATCTCCAGAGTAATCCGGAAATTCCCCGTCCAACACAAAAGGTAACTTGACTTCCCTGAAGCAACCCAAGCAAATTCCTGAGTTTCCAAACGCAAATCGAAAAGTACCCGCTGCTTCCTGCCGAAACTTGAGAAACAACATAAAATTATCCCCTCAAAGCGAAATGAAGAAATTTTGTGCTTCACAATCTCAAGAAAAATCCCACATTTCCGCTTCAAAGGAAAAAGGGTACTTGACTCCCTTAATGCAACTCAGAATGTTCCTTAACATCCGTCCTTAGTGGAGAGGGGAACCCACTTTATGGACTCAAATCCAGAAGAGGCAATATTCCCATTTAACGGCTCGATATTAATGCAGAAGTTCCCCTTCCAACACATAAGGGGTTTTGACTTCCCTGAATCACCCTGAGCGAGTTCCAGAGTTTCCATCGCAACTCGAGAAGTACACCCTTTTTGCCGACGCAACTCGAGGAACACCACAAAAAGAACCCCTCAATGCGAGATGAGGTAATTTTGCGCTGCAGATCTCAAGAGAAATCGCACATTCCCGCTGGAAAGGCAAAAGGGTACTGGACGCCCTTTATGCAACTCAGAAATTTCCCTAACATTCGTCACCATTGGAGAGGAGAACACACTTTATGGACTTAAAAGGAGAAGAGGCCCTATTGACTTTAAAGGGCTCAAAAGTAATCCGGACGTTCCCTTTCCAGCACAAAAGGGGACGTGATTTCCCTGAAGTAACTCAAGTGAGTTACTGGGGTCCCCGTCGTAACTTGAGAAGTACCCCATGCTTCCCTCTGCAACTCCAGAAACACCACAAAATTATGCCCTCAATGCGAGATGAGGTAATTTTTTCCTGCACAATCTCAAGACATATCCCAGAATCACACTTGAAAGGCAAAAGGGTACTTGACTCCCATTATGCGACTCAGAATGTTCCCTAACATTCGTCCTCAGTGGAGTGGAGAACACACATTATGGACTCAAATCGAGAAGAGGCAATATTCCCATTTAACATCTCCAGAGTAACCCGGAAATTCCCCGTCCAACACAAAAGGGAACTTGACTTTCCTGAAGCTACCCCAGCGAATTCCAGAGGTTCCCATCGCAAATCGAAAAGTATCCGCTGCTTCCCACCGCAACTCGAGAAACACCACAAAATTATCCCCTCAACGCGAGATGAGGAAATTTTGCGCTGCAGAATCTCAAGAGAAATCCCACATTCCCGCTTGAAAGGAAAAAGGGGACTTGACCCCCTTTGTGCGACACAGAATGTTCACTAACGTCCATCTTCAGTGGGTGGAGAACACATTTTATGGACTCAAATCGAGAAGAGGCAATGTTCCCATTAACGGCTCCAGAGGAAACCGGAAGTTCCCTTTCTAACACAAAAGGGGACTTGACTTCCCTGAAGCAACCCGAGCGAGTTCCTGACATCCTGGCGCAACTCGAGAAGTACCCCATGCTTCTCGCCGCAACTCGAGATAAACCACAAAATTATTCCCTCATAGCGAGATGAGGAAATTTTGCTCTGCAGAATCGCAAGAGAAATCCCACATTCCCGCTTGAAAGGCAAAAGGGTACTTGACACAATTTATGGCACTCTGAAAGTTCCCTAACATCTGTTCCCTTTGGAGAGGAGAACACACTTTATGGATTCAACGCGTGAAGGCGCCCTATTCCAATTAAAGGGCTAGAGAGTAATCCGGAAGTACCCCTTCCAGCACAAAAGGGGACCTGACTTCCCTGAAATAACTCCAGTGAGTTCCTGTGGTCCCAGTCGCACCTCGAGAAGTACCCCCAGCTTCCCGCAGCAATTCGAGAATAGCACAAAATTATCCCTTCAATGCGAGATGAGGAAATTTTGCACTGCAAAATCTCAAGAGAAATCCCACATTCCCGCTTGAAAGGCAAAAGGGTACTTGACTCCCTTTATGCGACTCAGAATGTTCCCTTACATTCATCTTCAGTGGAGTGGAGACCACACTTTATGGACTCAAATCGAGAAGAGGCAATATTCCCATTTAACTGCTGGAGAGTAACCCGGAATTTCTCCTTCCAACACAAAAGGGGACTTGACTTCTCTGAAGCAATTGGAGCGAGTTCCTGAGGACCCGGCGCAACTCGAGAAGTTCCCCTTGCTTCTTGCCACAACTCAAGAAACACCACAAAATTATCCCCTCAATGCGAGATGAGGAAATTTTACGCTGCAGAATCTCAAGAAAAATCCCACTTTCACCCTTGAAAGACAAAAGGGTACTGGACTACCTTTAGGCGTATCAGAATGTTCCCTAACATCCGTCCTCAGTGGAGCAGAGAACACACTTTATGTTCTCAAATCGAGAAGAGGCCATATTTCCTATTAAGTGCTCGAGAGTATTCCAGATATTCCCCTTCTAGCACAAAAGGGGACCTGACTTCCCTGAAGTAACTCCTGTGAGTTGCTGAGGTCCCCATCGCACCTCGAGAAGTACCCCCAGCTTCCCGCCACAATTCGAGAAACACCACAATATTATCCCCTCAATGCGTGATGAGGTAATTTTGCGCTGCAGAATATCAAGAAAAATCCCACATTCCCGCTTGAAAGGCAAAACGGTACTTGACTCCCTTTATGCGACTCAGAATGTTCCCTAACATCCATCCTCTGTGGAGTGGAGAACACAATTTATGGACTCAAATCGAGAAGAGACAATATTCCTATTTAACATCTCGAGAGTATCCCAGACATTACCCTTCCAACACAAAAGGGGACTTGACTTCCCTGAAGCAATGCGAGCGAGTTCCTGAGGTTCCCGACGCAAAACGAAAACTACCCGCTGCTTCTGGCCGCAACTCGAGAACACCACAAAATTTTCCACTCAATGGGATATGAGGTAATTTTGTGCTGCAGAATCTCAAGAGAAGTCCCACATTCCCGCTTGAAAAGCAAAACGGTACTTGACTCCCTTTATGAGACTCAGAATGTTCCCTATCATCCGTCCTCAGTGGAGTGGAGAACACAATTTATGGACTCAAATCGAAAAGAGACAATATTCCGATTTAACATCTCGAGAGTATCCCAGACGTTTCCCTTCCAACACAAAAGGGGACTTGACTTCTCTGAAGCAATGCGAGCGAGTTCCTGACGTTTCCGTCGCAAATCGAAAAGTACCCGCTGCTTACGGCTGCAATTCGAGCAACACCACAAAATTATCCCATCAATGCGAGATGAGGAAATTTTGCTCTACAGAATCTCAAGAGATATCCCACATTACCGCTTGAAAGACAAAGGGGTACTTGATACACTTTATGCCACTCAGAAAGTTTCCTAACATCCTTTCCCATTGGAGAAAGAACACACTTTATGGATTCAACACGAAAGGAGGCATTATTCCAATTAAAGAGCTAGAGATTAATCCGGAAGTTCCCCTTCCAGCACAAAAGTCGACCTGACTTCCCTGAAGTAACTCGAGTGAGTTCCTGAGGTCCCCGTCACACCTCGAGAAATACCACCAGCTCCCGCCGCAATTCGAGAAACACCACAAAATTATCCTCTCAGTGCGAGATGAGGAAATTTTCCGTTGCAGAATCTCAAGAGAAATCCCACATTCCCGCTTGAAAGGCAAAAGGGTACTTGACTCCCTTTATGCTACTTAGAATGTTCTCTAACATCTGTCCCCATTGGCGAGGGGAACACATTTTATGCACTCAAATCGAGAAGACGCCTATTTCCTTTAAATGGTTTGAGAGTAATCCGGAAGTTCACTTTCCAGCAAAAAAGTGGACCTGACATACCTGAAGTAACTCGAGTGAGTTCCTGAGGTCCCAGTCGCACCTCAAAAAGTACCCACAGTTTCCCGCCGTAATTCGAGAAACACCACAATATTATCCCCTCAATGCGACAAGAGGTAATTTTGCGCTGCAGAATTTCAAGAGATATCCCACATTCCCGCTTGAAAGGCAAAAGGGTACTTGACTCCCTTTATGCCACTCAGAATGTTCCCTAACATCAGTTCTCAGTGGAGAGGAGAACACACTTTATGGACTCAAATCGAGAAGAGGCAATATTCCCATTTAATGACTCCAGAGAAACCCGGAAGTTCCCCTTCCAACAAAAATGGGACTTAACTTCCCTGAAGCAACCCTAGAGAGTTCCTGAGGTTCCCTTTGCAAATCCAGATGTACCCCCGGCTTCCCGCCACAACTAAAGAAACATCACAAAATTATCCCCTCAATGAGAGATGACGAAATTTTGCGCTGCACAATCTCAAGAGAAATCCCACATTCCCGCTTGAAAGGCAAAAGAGTACTTGAATCCCTTTATGCGACTCAGAATGTTCCTTCACATCCGTCCTCAGTGGAGATTGGAACACACTTTATGGTCTCAAACCGAGAAGAGGCAATATTCCCATTTAATGGCTCCAGAGTAATCCGGAAGTTTCCTTCCAGCACAAAAGGGGATCTGACTTCCCTGAAGTAACTCGAGTGAGTCCCTCAGGTCCCCGTCATAACTCTAGAAGTACCCCCTGCTTCCGGCTGCAAGTCTAGAAACACGACAAAATTATCCGCTCAATGCGAGATGAAGTAATTTTGCGATGCATATTGTCAAGAAAAATCCCACATTCCCGCTTGAAAGGCAAAAGGGTACTAGACAAATTTTATGCCATTAAGAAAGTTCCCTAACATCCGTCCCCATGGGAGAGGAGAACACACTTTATGGACACAACTCGAGAAGAGGCCCTATTCCCTTTAAAGGGCTCAAAAGTAATCCGGACGTTCCCTTTCCAGCAAAAAAGGGGACCTGACTTCCCTGAAGTAACTCGAGTGAGTTCTTCAGGTCCCCATCGTAACTTGAGAAGTACACCCTGCTTCCCTCCGCAACTCAAGAAACACCACAAAATTATCCCCTCAATGGGTGATGAGGTAAATTTGCGCTGCAAAATCTGAAGACAAATCTCACATTCCGGCTTGAAAGGCAAAAGGGTACTTGACTCCCTTTAGGCGACTCAGAATGTTCCCTAACATCCGTCCTCAGTGGGTGGAGAACAAACTTTATGGACTCAAATCGAGAAGAGGCAATATTCGCATTTAATGACTCCAGAGTAACCCAGAATTTCCCCTTCCAACACAAAAGGGGACTTGACTTCCCTGAAGCAACCCTAGAGAGTTCCTGACGTTCCCTTTGCAAATCCAGAAGTACCCCCGGCTTCCCGCCACAACTAAAGAAACATCACAAAATTATCCCCTCAATGCGAGATGACGAAATTTTGCACTGAAGAATCTCTAGAGAAATCCCACATTCCAGCGTAAAAGGCAAAAGTGTGCTAGAATCCCTTTATGCGACTCAGAATGTTCCTTCACATCCGTCCTCAGTGGAGATTGGAACAGACTTTATGGTCTTAAACCGAGAACAGGCAATATTCCCATTTAACGGTTGAAGAGTAATCCAGAAGTTCTCCTTAAAGCACAAAAGGGGACCTGACTTCCCTGAAGTAACTAGAGTGAGTTCCTCAGGTCCCCGTCATAATTCGAGAAGTACCCCCTGCTTCCCGCCGCAACTCCAGAAACACGACAAAATTATCCCCTCAATGCGAGATGAGGTAATTTTGCGCTGCACAATCTCAAGAGAAACCCCACAATCCCGCTTGAAATGCAAAAGGGTACTTGACTCCCTTTATGCGACTCAGAATGTTCCCTAACAACCGTTCTCAGTGGAGTGGAGAACACCCATTATGGACTCAACTCGAGCAAAGGCCCTATTACCTTTAAAGGGCTGTAAAGAAATCTGAACGTTCCCTTTAGAGTACAAAACGGGACCTGACTTCCCTGAAGTAACTCGAGTGAGTTCATGAGGTCCCCATCGTAAGTTGAGAAGTAACCCCTACTTCCCTCCACAACACCGGAAACACCACAAAATTATTCCCTCAATGCGAGATGAGGTAATTTTACGCTGCACAATCTGAAGAGAAATTCCACATTCCCGCTTGAAAGGCAAAAGGTATATGACACACTTTATGCCACTCAGAAATTTCCCTAACATCCGTCCCCTTGGAGAGGAGAACACATTTTATGGCCTCAAATGGAGAAGAGGCCTATTCCCTTGAAAGGGCTCGAGAGTAATCCGGAAGTTCCCCCATCCAACAAAAAAGGGGACCTGACTTCCCTGAAGTAAAACGAGTGAGTTCCTGAGGTTCCCCTCGCACCTCGAACATTGCTCCCAGCTTCCCGCCGCAATTCGAGAAACACCACAAAATTATCCCCTCAGTGCGAGATGAGGAAGTTTTGCACTGCAGAATCTCAAGAGAAATCCCACATTCCCACTTGAAAGGCAAAAGGGTACTTGACTCGCTATATGCGACTCAGAATGTTCCCTAACATCCGTCCTCAGTGGAGAGGAGAACACAATTTATGGACTCAAATCGAGTAGAGGCAATATTCCCATTTAACGGCTCGAGAGTAATCCGGAAGTTCCCCTATCCAACACAATAGGGGACTTGACTTCCCTAAAGCAACCCTAGCGAGTTCCTGACGTTCCCTTCGCAAATCCATTAGTACCCCCGGCTTCCTGCCACAACTAAAGAAACACCACATAATTATCCCCTCAATGCGAGATGAGGTAATTTTGCGCTGCAGAATCTCAAGAGAAATCCCACATTTCCGCTTGAAAGGCAAAAGGGTACTTGACTCCCTTTATGCGACTCAGAATGTTCCCTAACATCCGTCTTCAGTGGAGTGGAGACAACACTTTATTACTCAAATCGAGAAGAGGCAATATTCTCATTTAACGGCTCGAGAGTAACCCGGATGTTCCCCTTCCAACACAAAAGGGGACTTGACTTCTCTGAAGAAATTGGAGCTTGTTCCTGAGGTCCTAGCGCAACTAGAGAAGTTCACCCTGCTTCTGTCCGCAATTCAAGAAACACCACAAAATTATCCCCTCAAAACGAGTTGAGAAAATTTTGCACTGCAGAATCTCAAGAGAAATCCCACTTTCCCGCTTGAAACGAAAAAGGGTACCAGACTCCCTATAGGCAAATCAGAATGTTCCCTAACATCCGTCCTCATTGGAGCTGAGAACAAACTTTATGGACTCAAATCGAAAAGAGGCCATATTTCCTATTAAGTGCTCGAGAGTAATCCGGAAGTTCCCCTTCTAGCACAAAACGGGACCTGACTTCCCTGAAGTAACTCGAGTAAGTTGATGAGGTCCGCGTCGCAACTCGAGAAGTAACCCCAGCTTACCGCCGCAATTCGAGAAGAAACACAAAATTATCTCCTCAATGCGAGATGAGGAAGTTTTGCGCTGCAGAATCTCAAGAGAATTCCCACATTCCCGCTTGAAAGGCAAAAGGGTACTTGACTCGCTTTATGCGACTCAGAATGTTCCCTAACATCCGTCATTAGTGGAGAGGAGAAAACACTTTATGTACTCAAATCGAGAAGAGGCCATATTCCCATTTAACATCTCGGGAGTATCCCTGACTTTCCCCTTCCAACACAAAAGGGGACTTGACTTCCCTGAAGCAATGCGAGAGAATTCCTTAGGTTCCGGTTGCAAATCGAAAAGTTCCCGCTGCTTCCGGCTGCAACTCGAGAAAAACCACAAAATTATCCCCTCAATGAGAGATGAGGTAATTTTGCGCTGCAGAATATCAAGAGAAATCCCACATTCCCGCTTGATAGGCAAAAGGGTACTTGACTGCCTTTATGCGACTCAGAATGTACCCTTACATCCGTCCTCAGTGGAGTGGAGAACACAATTTATGGACTCAAATTGAGAAGAGACAGTATACCGATTTAACGTCTCGAGAGTATCCCGGAAGTTCCCCTTCCAACACAAAAGGGGACTTGACTTCCCTGAAGCAATGCGAGGAGTTCCATAGGATCCCGTCGCAAATCGAAAAGTACACGCTGCTTCCGGCCGCAACTCGAGAAACACTACAAAATTATCCCATCAATGCAAGATGAGGTAATTTAGCACTGCAGAATCTCAAGAGAAATCCCACATTCCCGCTTGAAAGACAAAACGGTACTTTACACACTTTATCCCATTCAGAAAGTTCCCTATCATCAGTCCGCATTGGAGAGGAGAACACATTTTATGGACTCAAATCGAGAAGAGGACTATTCCCTTTAAAGGGCTCAAGAGTAATCCGGAAATTTCCCTTCCAGCAAAAAAGTGGACTTGACTTCCATGAAGCAATTCAATGATTTCCTGAGGTCTCTGTCGCAAATCGAAAAGTACCCGCTGTTTCCCGCCGCAACTCGAGAAACACCACAAAATAATCCCCTCAATGCAACATGAGGTAATTTTGCGCTGCAGAATCTCAAGAGAAATCCCACATTCGCGCTTGAAAGACAAAAGGGTACTAAACTCCCTTTATGCGACTCAGAATGTTCCCTACCATCCGTCCCCATTGGAGAGGAGAACACATTTTATGGACTCAAATCGAGAAGAGGCCTACTGCCATTAAAGGTTATGGGAGTAATTTGGAAGTTCCCCTTCCAGCTCAAAAGGGGACCTGAAATCCCTGAAGCAACTCTAGTGAGTTCCTGAGATCCTTTTGGCAACTTGAGATGTACACCCAAATTCCCGCCGCAATTCAAAACACCACAAAATTATCCCCTCAATGCGAGATGAGGAAATTTTGCAATGCAGAATCTCAAGAGAAATCCCACATTACCGCCTGAAAGGCAAAAGGGTACTTGACTCCCTTTATGCGACTGAGAATGTTCCCTAACGTCCATCCTCAGTGGAGAGGAGAACACAATCTATGGACTCAAATCGAGAAGAGACAATATTCCCATTTAATGACTCAAGAGTATCCCGGAAGTTCCCCTTCCAACACAAAAGGGGACTTGACTTCCCTGACGTAACCCTAGAGAGTTGCTGACGTTCCCTTCGCAAATCCAGAAGTTCCGGTGGCTTCCCGCCAAAACTAAAGGAACCTCACAAAATCATCCCGTCAACGGGAGATGAGGATATTTGGGCTGCAGAATCGCAAGAGAAATCCCACATTCCCGCTTGAAAGGCAAAAGGGTACTTGACACAATTTATTGCACTCTGAAAGTTCCCTAACATCTGTCCCCTTTGGAGAGGAGAACACACTTTATGGATTCAATGCGTGAAGACGCCCTATTCCAATTAAAGGGCTAGAGAGTAATCCGGAAGTTCCCAATCCAGCACAAAAGGGGACCTGACTTCAATGAAGTAACTCCAGTGAGTTCCTGTGATCCCCGTCGCACCTCGAGAAGTACCCCCAGCTTCCCCCCGCAATTTGAGAAATATCACAAAATTATCCCTTCAATGCGAGATGAGGAAATTTTGCACTGCAAAATCTCAAGAGAAATCCCACATTCCCGCTTGAAAGGCAAAAGGGTACTTGACTCCCTTTATGCGACTCAGAATGTTCCCTTACATTCATCTTCAGTGGAGTGGAGACCACACTTTATGGACTCAAATCGAGAAGAGGAAATATTCCCATTTAACGGCTAGAGAGTAACCCGGAATTTCCCCTTCCAACACAAAAGGGGACTTGACTTCTCTGAAGCAATTGGAGCGAGTTCCTGAGGTCCCGGCACAACTCGAGAACTTCCCCTTGCTTCATGCTGCAACTCAAGAAACACCACAAAATTATCCCCTCAATGCGAGATGAGGAAATTTTACGCTGCAGAATCTCAAGAGAAATCCCACTTTCCCCCTTGAAAGACAAAAGGGTACTGGACTACCTTTAGGCGTATCAAAATGTTCCCTAACATCCGTCCTTAGTGGAGCAGAGAACACACTTTATGGACTCAAATCGAGAAGAGGCCATATTTCCTATTAAGTGCTCGAGAGTATTCCAATATTCCCCTTCTAGCACAAAAGGGGACCTGACTTCCCTGAAGTAATTCATGTGACTTGCTGAGGTCCGCGTCGCACCTCGAGAAGTACCCCAAGCTTCCCGCCGCAATTCGAGAAACACCACAATATTATCCCCTCAATGCGTGATGAGGTAATTTTGCGCTGCAGAATATCAAGAGAAATCCCACATTCCCGCTTGAAAGGCAAAAGGGTACTTGACGCCCTTTATGGGAATTAGAATGTTCCCTAACATCCGTCCTCAGTGGAGAGGAGAACACATTTTGTGGACTCAACTCAAGAAGTGGCCTATTGCAATTAAATGGCTCGAGAGTTAACCAGAAGTTCCCCTTCCAGCACATAAGTGGACCCGACATCCCTGAAGTAACTCTAGTGAATTCTTGAGGTCCCATTGGCAACTAGAGATGTACCCCCAGATTCCCGCCGCAATTTGAGAAACACCACAAAATTATCCCCTCAATGCGAGATGAGGAAATTTTGCGCTGCAGAATATCAAGAAAAATCCCACATTCGCCCTTAAAAGGCAAAAGGGTACTTGACATACTTTATGCCACTCAGAAAGTTCCCTAACATCCGTCCCCATGGGAGAGGAGAACACACTTTATGAACACAACTCGAGAAGAAGCCCTATTCCCTTTAAAGGTCTCAAAAGTAATACGTACGTTCCCTTTCCATCACAAAAGGGGACCTGACTTCCCTGAAGTAACTCGAGTGAGTTCCTGAGGTCCCCATCCTAACTCAAGAAGTACCCCCTGCTTCCCTGCTCAACTCCAGAAACACCACAAAATTATGCTCTCAATGCAAGATGAGGTAATTTTACGCTGCACAGTCTCAAGAGAATTCCCACATTCCCACTTGAAAGGCAAAAGGGTACTTGACTCCCTTTATGCGACTCAGAATGTTCCCTAACATCTGTCCTCAGTGGAGTGGAGAATACACTTTCTGGTCTCAAATCGAGAAAAGACAATATTCCGATTAAACATCTGGAGAGTAACCCGGATGTTCCCCTTCCAACAAAAAAGGGGACTTGACTTCCCTGAAGCAACTCAAGCGATTTCCTGACTTCTCCGTCCCAAATCGAAAAGTACCCGCTGTTTCCCGCCACAACTCGAGAAACACCATAAAATTATCCCCTCAATGCGAGATGAGGTAATTTTGCGCTGCAGAATATCAAGAAAAATCCCACATTCGCACTTAAAAGGCAAAAGAGTACTAAACTCCCTTTATGCGACTCAGAAATTTCACTAAAATCAGTCTCCATTGGAGAGGAGAACACACCTTATGGACTCAATTCGAGATGAGGCCCTATTCCCATTTAACACCTCGAGAGTAAACCGGAAGTTACCCTTAAAAACAAAAGGGGACCTGACTTCCGTGAAGCAACCCGAGCGAGTACCTGAGGTCCATGTCACAACTCGATAAGCACCTCCAGCTTCCCACCGCAACACTGGAAACACCACAAAATTTTCCCCTTGAAGCGAGATGCAGAATTTCAAGAGAAATATCACATTCCCTCTTGAAAGGCAAAAGGGTACTTGACGCCCTTTATTCGACTCAGAAAGTTCCCTCACACAGCCGTCCCCTTTGGACAGGAGAACACACTCTATGGACACAATTCGAGATGAGCCCCTATTCCCATTTAACGGCTCGAGAGTAAAACGGAAGTTCCCCTTAAAACAAAAAAGGGGACCTGATTTCCCGGAAGCAACCCGAGCGAGTTCCTTAGGCCCCCGTCGCAACTCGAGTAGTACCCCCAGCTTCCCGCCGCAACTCGAGAAACACCACAAAATTTTCCCCTCAATGCGAGATGAGGAAATTTTGCGCCTCAGAATCTCAAGAGAAATACCACATTCCCTCTTGAAAGGCAAAAGGGTACTTGACACACTTTATGTGACTCAGAAAGTTCACTAACATTAGTTTCCATTGGAGAGGAGAACACACTTTATATACTCAATTCGAGATGAACCCCTATTCCCATTTAACAGCTCAAGAGTAAACTGGAAGTACGCCTTCCAACAAAAAAGTGTACCTGACTTCCCTGAAGCAACCTGAGCGAGTTCCTGAGGTCCCCTTCGCATCTCGAGAAGTAAAAGAGCTTCCCGCCGCAACTTGAGAAATAGAAAATTATCCCCTCAATGCGAGATGAGGAAATTTTACGCTGCAGAAACCCAGAGAAAAACCTCGATCCCTCTTGAAAGGCAAAAGGGTACATGACACTCTTTATGCAAATCAGGAATTTCACTCAAACAGCCGTCCCCATTGAAGAGGAGAACACACTTTATGGACTCAAATCGAGATGAGCCCCTAATCCCATTTAACGCCTCCAGAGTAAACCGGAAGTTCCCCTTCCAACACCAAAGGGGACCTGACTTCCCTGAAGCAACCCGAGCCAGTTCCTTAGGTTCCCGTCGCAACTCGAGAAGGACCCTCAGCTTCCCGCCACAACTGGAGATAGAGAAACACCACAAAATTATCCCCTCAATGCGAGATGAGGAAATTTTGCGTTGGAGAATCTCAAGAGAAATACCACATTCACTCTTGAAATGCAAAGGGGTTCTTGACACCCTTTATGTGACTCAGAAAGTTCCCTCACACAGCCTTCCACATTGGACAAGAGAACACACTTCATGGACTCAATTCGAGATGAGCCCCTATTCCCCTTTAACGGCTCGAGAGTAAACCGGAACTTCCCCTTCCTACACCAAAGGGGACCTGACTACCCTGAAGCAACCCGAGCCAGTTCCTTAGGTTCCCGTCGCAACTCGAGAAGGACCCTCAGCTTCCCGCCACAACTGGAGATAGAGAAACACCACAAAATTATCCCCTCAATGCGAGATGAGGAAATTTTGCGCTGCAGAATCTCGAGAGAAATACCACTATCGCTCTTGAAAGGCAAAAGGGTACTTGACACCCTTTATGCGATTCAGAAAGTTCCCTCACACATCCGTCCCCTTTGGAGAAGAGAACACATTTTATGGACTTAATTCGAGATGAGATCCCTGTGCACATTTAAGGGCTCGAGAGGAACCCGGATGTTCCCCTTCCAACAGAAAAGGGGACCTGACTTCCCTGAAGCAACCCCAGCGAGTTCCTGAGGTCCCCGTCGCAACTCGAGAAGCACCCCCTGCTTCCCGCCGCAACTCGAGAAACACCACCAAATTACCCCCTCAATGCGAGATGACATAATTTTGCGCTGCAGAATTTCAAGAGAAATCCCACATTCCCGCTTGAAAGGCAAAAGGGTACTTGACTCCCTTTAGGCGATTCAGAAAGTTCCCTGACATCCGTCCCCACTGGAGAGGAGAACACACTTTATGGACTCAACTGGAGAAGAGGCCCTATTCCCATTAAAAGGCTCGACAGTAATCCCGAAGTTCCCCTTCCAGCACAAAAGCGGTCCTGAGTTCCCTGAAGTAACACGAGTGAGTTTCTGAGAACCCCATAACAACTCGAGAAGTACCCCAGTTTACCGCCGTAATTTGAGAAACACCACAAAATTATCCCCTCAATGCGAGATGAGGAAATTTTGCACTGAAAAATCTCAAGAGAAATACAACAATCCCTTTTGAAAGGAAAACGAGTACTTGACACACTTTATGCCACTCAGAAAGTGCCCTAACATCCGTCTCCAGTGGAGAGGAGAACAAACTTTATGGACTCAACTGGAGAAGAGCAGCTATTCCCATTAAAAGGCTCGAGAGTATTCCGGAAGTTCCCCTTCCAGCACAAAAGGGGACCTGACTTCCCTGAAGTAACTCGAGTGAGTTCCTGAGGTCCCCGTCGCAACTCGAGAAGTACCCCCAGCTTCCCGCCGCAATTCGAGAGACACCCCAGAATTATCCCCTCAATGCGAGATGAGGAAATTTTGATCTGCAGAATCTCAAGAGAAATCCCACATTCCCGCTTGAAAGGCAAAAGTGTACTTGACTCCCTTGAGACGACTTAGAATGGTCCCTACCATCGTCCTCATTGGAGAGGAGAACACACATTATAGACTCAAATAGAGAAGAGGCAATATTCCCATTTAAAGGCTCGAGAGTAATCCGAAAGTTCCCCTTCCAACACAAAAGGGGACTTGACTTCCCTGAAGCAACCAGAGAGTTCCTGAGGTTCCCGTCGCAACTCGAGAAGTACCCAAAGCTTTCCGCCACAACTCGAGAAACACCACAAAATTTTCCCCTCAATGCGAGATGAGGAAATTTTGCACAGCAGAATCTCAAGAGAAATACAACAATCCCTTTTGAAAGGGCAAACGGTACTTGACACCCTTTATTCGACTCAGAAATTTCCCTCAAACATCCGTCCCAATTGGAGATGAGAACATATTTTATGGACTCAATTCGAGATGAGCCCCTATTGCCATTTAACGGCTCGAGAGTAAAACGGAGGTTCCCTTTCCAACACCAAAGGGGACCTGACCTCCCTGAAGCAACCCGAGCGAGTCCCTCAGGTCCCCGTCGAACTCGAGAAGTACCCACAACTTGCCCCCGAACTCGAGAAACACCACAAAATTATCCCGTCAGTGTGAGACGAGGAAAATTTGCGCTGCAGAATCTCAAGAGAAATCCCACATTCCCGCTTGAAAGGCAACAGGGTACTTGACACCCTTTATGCGACTCAGAAAGTTCCCTCAACAGCCATCTCCATTGGACAGGAGAACACATTTTATGGACTCAATTCGAGATGAACCCCTATTCCCATTTAACGGCTCGAAAGTAAACCGGAATTTCCCCTTGCAACACAAAAAGGGGACCTGACTTCCCTGAAGCACCCCAAAGAGCTCCTGAGGTCCCCGTCTCAACTCGAGAAGTACCCCCAGCATCCCGCCGCTACTCGAGAAACACCACAAAATTATCCCGTCAATGCGAGATGAGGAAATTTTGCGCTGCAGAATCTCAAGAGAAATACCACATTCCCTCTTGAAAGGCAAAAGGTTACTTGACACCCTTTATGCGACTCAGAAATTTCACTAACATCAGTCCCCATTGGAGGGGAGAACACACTTTATGGACTCAATTCGAGATGAGGCCCTATTCCCTTTTAAGGGCTCGAGATTGAACTGGAAGTTCCCCTTACAACACAAAAGGGGAACTGACTTCCCTGAAGCAACCCAAACGAATTCCTGACGTCCCCGTCCCAACTCAAGAAGTACCCTCAACTTCCCGCCGAACTCGAGAAACACCACAAAATTATCCCCTCAATGCGAGATGAGGAGATTTTGCACTGCAGAATCTCTAGATAAAACCCACATTCCCTCTTGAAAGGCAAAAGGGTACTTGACACACTTTATGCCACTCAGAAAGTGCCCTAACATCCGTCTCCAGTGGAGAGGAGAACAAACTTTATGGACTCAACTGGAGAAGAGCAGCTATTCCCATTAAAAGGCTCGAGAGTATTCCGGAAATTCCCCTTCCAACACAAAAGGGGACCTGACTTCCCTGAAGTAACTCGAGTGAGTTCCTGAGGTCCCCGTCGCAACTCGAGAAGTACCCCCAGCTTCCCGCCGCAATTCGAGAGACACCACAAAATTATCCCCTCAATGCGAGATGAGGAAATTTTGAGCTGCAGAATCTCAAGAGAAATCCCACATTCTCGCTTGAAAGGCAAAAGTGTACTTGACTTCCTTGAGGCGACTCAGAATGGTCCCTACCATCGTCCTCATTGGAGAGGAGAACACACATTATAGACTCAAATAGAGAAGAGGCAATATTCCCACTTAACGGCTCAAGAGTAATCCGGAAGTTCCCCTTCCAACACAAAAGGGGAAGCAACCCGAGCGAGTTCCTGAGGTCCCCGTTGCAATTCAAGTAGTACCCCATGTTTCCCGCCGCAACTCGAGAAACACCACAAAATTATCCTCTCAATGCGAGATGAGGTAATTTTGCGCTGTAGAAATTCAAGAGAAATCCCATATTCCCGCTTGAAAGGCAAAAGGGTCCTTTACAAAATTTATGCCACTCAGAAATTTCCCTAACATCCCTCCCCATTGGGGAGCAGAACACACTTTATGAACTCAACTCGAGAAGAGGCCCTATTCCCATTAAAGGGCACGAGAGTAATCCGGAAGTACCCCTTCCATCACAAAAGGGGACCTGACTTCCCTGAAGTAACTTGAGGGAGTTCCTGAGGTCCCCTTCGCCACTGGAGAAGTACACCCATCTTCCCGCAGCCATTCGAGAAACACGACAAAATTATCCCCTCAGTGCGAGATGAGGACATTTTGCGCTGCAGAATCTCAAGAGAAATTCCACATTCCCGCTTGAAAGGCAAAAGGGTACTTGACTCCCTTTAGGCGATTCAGAATGGTCATTAACATCTGTCCTCAGTGGAGAGGAGAACAAACTTTATGGACTCTACTGGAGAGGAGGCCCTATTCCCATTAAAGGGATCAAGAGTAATCCGAAAGTTCCCCTTCCAGCAAAAAAGGGGACTTGACGTCGCTGAAGCAACCCGAGCGAGTTCCTGAGGTCCCCGTCGAAACTCCCGAAGTACCCCCAGCTTCCCGCCGCAACTCGAGAAACCCCACAAAATTATCCCATCAATGCTAGATGAGGTCATTTTGCACTGCAGAATCTCAAGAGAAATCCCACATTCCCGCTTGAAAGGCAAAAGGTTACTTGACACTCTTTATGCCACTCAGAAATTTCCCTAACTTCCGTCCCCATGTGAGAGGAGAACACACTTTATGGACTCAACTCAAGAGGCCCTATTCCCATTAAAGGGCTCGAGAGTAATCCGAAGTTCCCCTTTCACCACAAATGGGGACCTGACTTCCCTGAAGTAACTCGAGTGAGTTCCTGAGGTTCCCATCGCAACTCGAGAAGAACCACCAGCTTCCCGCCGCAATTCGAGAAACACCACTAAATTATCCCCTCTATGCGAGATGAGGAAATTTTGCGCTAGAACCTCAAGAGAATTACCACATTCACTCTTGAAAGGCAAAAGAGTACTTAACAACGTTTTTGCGACACAGAAAATTCCCTCACAGCCATCCCCATTGGACAGGAGAACACACTTGATGGACTCAATTCGAGATGAGCCCCTATTTACATTTAACGGCTCGAGAGTAAACCGGAAGTTGCCCATCCAATACAAAAGGGGACGTGACTTCCTTGAAGCAACCCGAACGAGTTCCTAACGTCCCCGTCCCAAGTTGACAAGTGCCCCCAGCTTCCCTGCGCAACTAGAGAAACAACACTATATTATCCCCTCAATGCGAGATGAGGAAATTTTGAATTCTAGAATCTCAAGGGAAATAATATATTCCCTATTGAAAGGCAAAAGGGTAATTGACACCCTTAATGCGACTGAAAAATTTGACTAATATTAGTCCCCATTGGACAGGAGAACACACTTTATGGACTCAACTCGAGAAGAGGCCCTATTCCCATTGAAAGGCTCGAGAGTATTCCGGAATTTCCCCTTCCAGCACAAAAGGGGACCTGACTTCCCTGAGGTAGCTCAAGGGAGTTCCTGAGGTCCCCGTCGCAAATAGAGAAGTAACCCCAGCTTCCCGCCGCAATTTGAGAAACACCACCAAATTATACCCTCAAAGCGACATGAGCAAATTTTGCTCTGAAGAATCTCAAGAGAATTCCCACATTCCCACTTGAAAAACAAAACAGTACTTGACACACTTTATGCCACTCAGAAAGTTCCCTAACATCCCTCCCCATTGGAGAGGAGAACACACTTTATGGACTCAATTCTAGATGAGCCCCTATTCACATTTAACGGCTCAAGAGTAATCCGGAGTTCCCCTTCCAACACAAAAGGGGACTTGACATCCCTGAAGAAACCGCAGCAAGTTCCTGAGGTCCCCGTTGCAACTCAAGAAGTACCCCTTGCTTCATTTCGCAACACGAGAAACTCCACAAAATTACCCCTCAATGCGAGATGAGGAAATATTGCACTGCAGAATCTCAAGAGTAAACCCACATTCACGCTTGAAAGGCAAAAGGGTACTTGACTCCCTTTAGGCCACTCAGAATGGTCCCTAACATCCGTCCTCAGTGGAGAGGAGAACACACTTTATGGACTCAAATCGAGAAGAGGCAATATTCCTGTTTAAAGGCTCGAGAGTAATCCGGAAGATCCCGTTCCAGCACAAAATGTTACCTGACTTCCCTGAACTAACTCGAGTGAGTTCCTGAGGTCCTCGTCGCAACTCGAGAAGTACCCCCAGTATTCCGCCGCAATTCGTGAAACACCACAAAATTATCCCCTCAATGTGAGATGAGGAAATTTTTCGCTGCAGAATTTCAAGAGAAATCCCACATTCCCTCTTGTAAAGCAAAAGGGTACTTGACACACTTTATACCACTCAGAAAGTTGCCTAACATCCGTCCCCATTGGAGAGGAGAACACACTTTATGGACTCAACTCGAGAAGAGGCCCTATTCCCATTAAAGGACTCGATTGTAATCCGGAAGTCCCCCTTCCAGTACAAAAGGGGACCTGACATCCCTGAAGTAACTCGAGTAAGTTACTGAGGTCCCCGTCGCTTCTCCAGAAGTACCCCCAGCTTCCCGCCGCTAATAGAGAAACACCACAAAATTATCCCCAAAATGCGAGATGAGGAAATTTTGCGCTGCAGAATCTCAAGAGAAATCCCACATTCCCGCTTGAAAGGCAAAAGGGTACTTGACTCCCTATATGCGACTCACAATGTTCCCTAACATCCGTCCTCATTGGAGAGGAGAACATACTTTAATGACTCAAATCGAGAAGAGGCAATATTTCCATTTAACGGCTGGAGAGTAATCCGGCAGTTCCCCTTCCAACACAAAAGGGGACTTGACTTTCCTGAAGAAACCACAGCGAGTTCCTGAGGTTCCCGTCGCAACTCAAGAAGTACCATCTGCTTCCCGCCGCAACTCGAGAAACTCCACAAAATTAACCCCTCAATGCGAGATGAGGTAATTGTGGGCTGCAGAATCTCAAGAGAAATCTCACATTCCCGCTTGAAAGGCAAAAGGGTACTTGACTCCCTATATGCGACTCACAATGTTCCCTAACATCCGTCCTCATTGGAGAGGAGAACACACTTTAATGACTCAAATCGAGAAGAGGCAATATTCCCATTTAACGGCTGGAGACTAATCCGGAAGTTCCCCTTCCAACACAAAAGGGGACTTGACTTTCCTGAAGAAACTACAGCGAGTTCCTGAGGTTCCCGTCGCAGCTCAAGAAGTACCCTCTGCTTCCCGCCGCAACTCGAGAAACTCCACAAAATTAACCCCTCAATGCGAGATGAGGTAATTTTGGGCTGCAGAATCTCAAGAGAAATCCCACATTCCCGCTTGAAAGGCAAAAGGGTACTTGACACAATTTATACCACTCAGAAAGTTCCCTAACATCCGTTCCCGTTGGAGAGGAGTACACACTTTATGGACTCAACTCGAGAAGAGGCCCTATTCCCATTAGAGGGCTCGAGAGTAATCCGGAAGTTCCCCTTCCAGCACAAATGGGGACCTGACTTCCCTGACGTAACTCGAGTGAATTCCTGGGGTCCCCGTCCCAACTCGACAAGTACCCCCAAATTCCCGCCGCAATTTGAGAAACACCACAAAATTTTCCCTTTAATGCGAGAGGAGGAAATTTTGCGCTGCAGAATCTCCAAAGAAGTCCCACATTCCAGCTTGAAAGGCAAAAGGGTACTTGATTCCCTTTATGCGACTCATAATGTTGCCTAACATCCGTCCTCTTTGGAGAGGAGAACAACTTATGTACTCAAATCGAGAAGAGGCATTATTCCCATTTAAAGGCTCTAGAGCAATCCGGAAGTTCCCCTTCCAACACAAAAGGAGACTTGACTTCCCTGAAGCAATCTGAGACAGTTCCTGATGTCCCCATTGCAACTCGAGAAGTACCCCCAGCTTTCGGCCGCAACTCGAGAAACACCACAAAATTATTCCCTGAATGCGAGATGAGGAAATTTTGCATTGCAGATTCTGAAGGGAAAATCCACATTCCCACTTGAAAGGCAAAAGGGTACTTGACTCCCTTTATGCAATTCATAAACTTCCCTCAAACAGACGTCCCAATTGGAGAGGAGAACACATTTATGGGATCAACTCGAGAAGCGGCCCTATTCCCTTTCAACGGCTCGATTGTAATCCAGAATATCCCCTTCCAACAAAAAGAGGGACCTGACTTCCCCGAAGCGACCCGAGCAAGTACCTGAGGTCCCCGTCGCAACTAGAGTAGTACCCCCAACTTCACGCCACAACTCGAGAAACACCACAAAATTATCCCCTCAATGGGAGATGAGGAAATTTTGCGCTGCAGAATCTAAAGAGAAAACGCATATTCCCGCTTTAAAGGCAAAAGGGTACTTGATACCCTTTATGCGACACAGAAAATTCCCTCACAGCCATCCCCATTGGAGAGGAGAACACACTTTATGGACTCAATTCGAGATGAGCCCCTATTCCCATTTAACGGCTCGAGAGTAAACCGGAAGTTCCCAATCCAACACAAAAGGGGACCTGACTTCCGTGAAGCAACAGGAGCGAGTTCCTGAGGTCCCCGTCGAAACTCGAGAAGTACCCCCATCTTCCCGCCACAACTCCAGAAACACCACAAAATTATCCCCTCAAGGCGAGATGAGGAAATTTTGCGCTGCACAATCAAGAGAAATTCCACATTTCCGCCTGAAAGGCAAAAGGGTACTTGACACACCTTATTCAGTTCAGTTCAGTTCAGTCGCTCAGTCCTGTCCAACTCTCCGTGTCCCCATGAATAACTGTTCATCAAGCCTCCCTGTCCATCACCATCTCCTGGAGTTCACTCAAACTCATGTCCACAGAGTCGGTGATTCTATCCAGCCATCTCATTCTCCGTCGTCCCCTTCTCCCACCCCCAACCTTTCCTAGCATCAGAATCTTTTCCAGTGAGTCACCTCGTCGCCTGAGGTGGCCAAAGTATTGCAGTTTCAGCTTTAGCATCAGTCCTTCCAATGAACACCCACGATTGATCTCCCTTAGAATGGACTGGTTGGATCTTCTTGCAGTCCAAGGGACTCCCAAAAGACTTCTCCAACACCACAGTTCAAAAGCATCAATTCTTCGGCGATCAGCTTTCTTCACAGTCCAACTCTCACATTCATACATGACCACGGGAAAAACCATAGCCTTGCCTAGACGGACCTTTGTTGGCAAAGTAATGTCTCTGCTTTTTAATATACTCTCAAGGTTGGTCATAACTGTCCTTATAAGGAGTAAGCGGCTTTTAATTTCATGGCTGAAATCAGCATCTGCAATGATTTTGGAGCCCAAAAAATTTAAGTCTGACACTGTTTCCAGTGTTTTTCCATCTATTTCCAGTGAAGTGATGGGACCAGATTCCTTGACCTTTGTTTTCTGAATGTTGAGCTTCAAGCCAACCTTTTCACTCTCCTCTTTCTCTTTCATTAGGAGGCTTTCGAGTTCCTCTTCAATTTCTGCCCTAAGGGTGGTGTCATCTGAATATCTGAGGTTATTGATATTTCTCCCAGCAATCTTGATTCCAGCTTGTTCTTCTTCCAGCCCAGCATTTCTCATGATGTACTCTGCATATAAGTTAAATAAGCAAGGTGACAATATACAGCCTTGACGTAATCCTTTTCGTATTTGGAACCAGTCTGTTGTTCCATGCACAGTTATGAATGCTGCTTCCTGACCTGCATATAGGTTTCTCAAGAAGCAGTTCAGGTGGTCTGGGATTCCCATCTCTTTCAGAATCTTCCACAGTTTATTGTGATCCACACAGTCAAAGGCTTTGGCATAGTCAATGAAGCAGAAATAGATGGATTTCTGGAACTCTCTTGCTTTCTCCATGATCCAGCGGATGTTGGCCATTTGATCTCTGGTGCCTCTGCCTTTTCTAAAACCTGCTTGAACATCTGGGAGTTCACGGAGCACATATTGCTGAGGCCTGGCTTGGAGAACTTTGAGCATGACTTTACTAGTGAGTGAGATGAGTGCAATTGTGCGGTAGTTTGAGCATTCTTTGGCATTGCCTTTCTTTGGGATTGGAATGAAGACTGACCTTTTCCAGTCCTGTGGGCACTGGTGAGTTTTCCAAATTTGTTGGCAAAGTGAGTGCAGCACTTTCACAGCATCATCTTTCAAGATTTGAAATAGCTCAACTGGAATTCCATCACTTCCACTAGCTTTGTTCATAGTGAGGTTTTCTAAGGCACACTTGACTTCACATTCCAAGATGTCTGGCTCTAGGTCAGTGATCACATTTTCGTGACTATCCTGGTCGTGAAGATCTCTTTTGTATAGTTCTTCTGTGTATTCTTGCCACCTCTTCTTAATATCTTCTTCTTCTGTTAGGTCCATACCATTTCTGTCCTTTATCGAGCCCATTTTGCATGAAATGTTCCCTTGGAATCTCTAATGTTCTTGAAGAGATCTCTTGTTTTTCCTATTCTATTGTTTTCCTCTATTTCATTGCATAGATCACTGAGGAAGGCTTTCTTATCTCTCCTTGCTATTCTTTGGGACTCTGCATTCTAATACTTGTATCTTTCCCTTTCTCCTTTGCTTTTCGCTTCTCTTCCTTTCACAGCTTTTTGTAAGTCCACCTCAGATAGCCATTTTGCTTTTTTTGCATTTATTTTGCATGAGGATACTCTTGGTCCCTGTCTCCTGTACAATGTCACGAACCTCCTTCCAGAGATCATCAGGCACTCTATCTATCAGATCTAGTTCCTTAAATCTATTTCTCACTTCCACTGTATAATCATAAGGGATTTGATTTAGGTCATATCTGAATGGTCTAGGGGTTTTCCCCACTTTCTTCAATTTAAGTCTGAATTTGGCAATAAGGAGTTCATAATCTGAGCCACAGTCAGCTCCTGGTCTTGTTTTTGCTAAGTGTATACAGCTTCTATGTCTTTGGCTGCAAAGAATATAATCAATCTGATTTTGGTGTTGACCATCTGGTGATGTCCATGTGTAGATTCTTCTCTTGTGTTGTTGGAAGAGGGTGTTTGCTATGACCAGTGCGTTCTCTTGACGAAACTCTATTATCCTTGGCCCTGCTTCATTCCGTGCACCAAGGCCAAATTTGCTTGTTACTCCAGGTGTTTCTTGACTTCCTACTTTTGCATTCCACTCCCCTATAATGAAAAGGACATCTTTTTTGGGTGTTAGTTCTAAAAGGTCTTGTAGGTCTTCATAGAACCGTTCACCTTCTGCTTCTTCAGTGTTACTGGTTGGGGCATAGTTCTGGATTACTGTAATGTTGAATGGTTTGCCTTGGAAACGAACAGAAATCATTCTGTCGTTTTTAAGATTGCATCCAAGGACTGCATTTGGGACTCTTTTGTTGACAATGATGGCTACTGCATTTCTTCTAAGGGATTCCTGCCCACAGTAGTAGATATAATGGTCATCTGAGTTAAATTCACACATTCCAGTCCATTTTAATTCACTGATTCCTAGAATGTCTATGTGCACTCTTGCCATCTCCTGTTTGACCACTTCCAAGTTGCCTTGATTCATGGACCTAACATTCCAGGTTCCTATGCAATATTTCTCTTTACAGCACCGGACCTTGCTTCTATCACCGGTCACATCCACAAGTGGGTACTGGTTTTGCTTTTACTCCACCCCTTCATTCTTTCTAGAGTTATTTCTCCACTGATCTCCAGTAGCATACTGGGCACCTACCGAACTGGGGAATTCCTCATTCAGTATCCTGTCATTTTGCCCTTTGATACTGTTCATGGGGTTCTCAAGGCAAGTATACTGAAGTGGTTTGCCATTCCCTTCTCCAGTGGACCACATTCGGCTGTGTTCCATGTGATCAGATCGACTAGATTCCTGTGATTATTATTTCATTGTGTCTGCCCTCTAATGCCCCCTCGCAATACCTACCATCTTCTTTGAGTTTCTCTTACCTTGGGTGTGGGATATCTCTTCACAGCTGCTCCAAGAAAGCGCAGCTGCTGCACCTTACCTTGGATGAGGGGTATGTCCACAAGGCTGACCCTCCTGACCTTGAACGTGAGTAGCTCCTCTCGGCCCTCCCAGCACAGCCACCGCCTATTGGACGTGGGGTACCTCCTCTTGGCCGCATACCCTGGCCTCAGGCTTGGGGTAACTCCTCATGGCCACGCATCTTTCCATGGTCGGTTGCGCCAGGGCCGGTGTTTCTCACGTCTGCGTGGGTGGGGCCAGCGACTCTGGCGTCTGCGCGGGTGGGGGTGGTGTCTCTCTCGCTTCCAGGGAGGGACTGGGGACTCTCGCGTCTGGGCAGGCAGGGAAAGCTTTTCTTGTGTCTGTGGAGGAGGGGACGGCATCTCTCGCATCTGCGCCGCAGGGTGAGACTCAGAAAATTCCCTCACACAGTCGTCCCCATTGGAGAGGAGAAAACAATTTTTAGTCTCAACTGGAGATGAGGTCCGATTACCATTTAACATCTCAAGAGTAATCTGGAAGTTCCCCTTCCAACACAAAGGGGACCTGAATTCCCTGAAGCAACCGGAGCAAGTTCCTGAGGTCCCCATCGCAACTCGAGAAGTACCCCCAGCTTCAAGCCGCAACTCGAAAAACATCACAGAATTATCCCCTCAATGCGAGATGAGGAAATATTGCCCTGCAGAATCTCAAGAGAAATACCACATTCCCTCTTGAAAGGCAAAAGGGTACTTGAAACCCTTTATGCGACTCAGAAAGTTTCCTTTCCCAGTCGTCCCCATTGGACAGGAAAACACACGTTATGGACACATTTCGAGATGAGGCCCTATTCCCATTTAATGGCTCGAGAGTAAACCGGAAGTTCCCCTTCCAACACCAAAGGGGACCCAACTTCACTGAAGCAACCCGAGCAAGTTCCTGAGATCCCCGTCGCTACTGAAGAAGTACCCCCAGCTTCCCGCCGCAACTCGAGAAACACCACAAAATTAACCTCTCAATGCGAGAGGAGGAAATTTTGCGCTGCAGAATCTCAACGAAATACCACATTCCCTCTTGAAAGGCAAAAGGGTACTTGACACTCTTTATGGGACTCAGAAACTTCACTAATATCAGTCTCCATTGGAGAGGAGAACCCACTTTATGAACTCAATACGAGATGAGCCCCTATTCCCATTGAACGGCACGGGAGTAAACCAGAAGTTCCCCTTCCAAAACCAAAGGGGACCTCATTGTTCTGATGCAACCCGAGCGAGTTCTTGAGGTCCCCGGCGCAACTCGAGAAGTACCCCCAGCTTCCCGCCGCACCTCGAAAACACCACAAAATTATCCCCTTAATGAGAGGTGAGGAAATTTTGCGCTGCAGAATCTCAAGAGAAATACCACATTCCCGCTTGAAAGGCAAAAGCATACTTGGCACCCTTTATGCGACTCAGAAATTTCACTAATATCAGTCCCCATTGGAGAGTAGAACACACTTTTTCGACTCAATTCGAGATGAGCCCCTATTCCCATTTAACGTCTCGAGAGTAAACCGGAAGTTCCCCTTCCAACAAAAATGGGGAAGTGACTTCCCTGAAGCAACGCGAGCAAGTTCCTGAGGTCCCCGTCGCACTCAAGAAGTACCCCCAGCTTCCCGCCGCAACTCGAGAGAACCACAAAATTATGCCCTCAATGCGAGATGAGGAAATTTTGCGCTGCAGAATCTCAAGAGAAATACCACATTCCCTCTTGAAAGGAAAAAGGGTACTTGAAACACTTTGAGCGAATCAGAAATTTCACTAACACCAGTCCCCATTGGAGAGGAGTACACATTTTATGGACTCAATTCGAGATAAGGCCCTATTCAAATTTAACGGCTCGAGAGTAAACTGGAAGTTTCCCTTCCAACACAAAAGGGTACCTGACTTACCTGAAGCAACCCGAGCGTGTTCCTGAAGTCCAAGTCGCAACTCAAGAAGTACTCCCAGCTTCCCGTCCTAACACGAGAATCAACACAAAATTATCCCCTCAACGCGAGATGAGGAAATTTTGCGATGCATAATCTCAAGAGACATACCACATTCCCTCTTGAAAGGCAAAAAGGGTACTTGACACCCTTTATGCGACTCAGAAAGTTCCCTGACACAGCCGTCCCCATTGGAGAGGAGAACACCCTTTATGGACTCAATTCGAGATGAGCCCGATTTCCCTTTAACAACTCGAGAGTAAACCGGAAGTTCCCCTTCCAACACCAAAGGGGACCTGACATCCCTGAAGCAACCCAAGCGAGTTCCTGAGGTCCCTGTCGCAACTCGAAAAGTACCCCCAGCTTCCCGCCGCAACTCGAGAAACACCACAAAATTATCCCCTCAATGCGAGATGAGGAAATTTTGCGAGGCAGAATCTCAAGAGAAATACCACATTCCCTCTTGAAAGGCAAAAGAGTACTTGACACCCTTTATGCGACTCAGAAAGTTCCCTCACACAGCCGTTTCCATTGGAGAGGAGAACACAATTAATTGACTCAATTCGAGATGAGCCCCTATTGCCACTTAACAGCTCGAGAGTAAACCGGAAGTTCCCCTTCCAATACAAAAGGAGACCTGACTTCCCTGAAGCAACCCGAGTCTATTTCTGAGTTCCCGACACAACAAGAGAAGTACCCCAGCTTCCCACCGCACCTCGAGAAACACCACAAAATTATCCCCTCAATGCGAGATGAGGAAATTATGGGCTGTAGAATCTCAAGAGAAATACCACATTCCCTCTTCAAAGGCAAAAGAATACATGACACCCTTTATGCGACTCAGAAAGTTCCCTCACACAGCCGTCCCCATTGGACAGGAGAACACACTTTATGGACTCAATTCCAAAAGAGGCCCCATTTAACGGCTCGAGAGTAATCCGGAAGTTCTCCTTTCAAGAAAAAAGGGGACCTGACTTCACTGCAGCAACCCAAGCGAATTCCTGAGTATCCCTTGGCAACTCGTTAAATACTCCCAGCTATCTGCAACAACTTGAGACACACCACAAAATTATTCCCTCAATGCGAGATGACGGATTATTGAGCTGCAGAATCTCAAGAGAAATCCCACATTCCCGCTTGAAAGGCAAAAGGGTACTTGACACACTTTATGCAACTCAGAATGTTCCCTAACATCCGTGCCCATTGGAGAGGTGAACACACTTTATGGACTCAACTCGAAGAGGCCCTATTCCCATTAAAGGGCTCGAGAGTAATCCGGATGTTCCCCTTCCAACACAAAAGGGGACCTAACTTCCCTGAAGTAACTCGAGTGAGTTTCTGAGGTCCCGTCGCAACTAAAAAGTACCCGCTGCTTCCCGCCGTAACTCGAGAAACACCAAAAAATTATTGCCTCAATGCGAGATGGGGTAATGTGGCGCTGCAGAATCTCAAGAAAATCCCACATTCCTGCTTGAAAGGTAAAAGAGTACTTGACACACTTTAAGCCACTCATAAAGTTCCCTAACATCCGTCCCATTGGAGAGGAGAACACACTTTATGGACTCAAATCGAAAAGAGTCCCTATTGCCTTTTAACGGCTAGAGAGTAATCCAGAATATCCCCTTATAACACAAAGAGGGACCTGACTTCCCTGAAGCAACCCAAGCGAGTTCTTGAGGTCTCTGTCGCAACTCGAGAAGAACCCCCAGCTTTCCGCTGAAAGTCAAGAAACACCACAAAATTATCCTTTCAATGTCAGATGAAGAAATTTTGCGCTGCAGTATATCAAGAGAAATCCCACATTGCCGCTTGAAAGGCAAAAGATTAGCTGACACCCTTTATGCCACTAAGAAAGTTCCCTAACATCCGTCCCCATTGGAGAGGAGAACAAACGTTATGGACTCAACTCGAAAAGATTCCTTATTCCCATTTAATGGTTCGAGAGTAATCTGGAAATGCCCCTTCTGACACAAAAGGGGACCTGACTTCCCTGAAGCAACCCGAGCGAGTTCGGGTGGACCAGGTCGCAACTCGAGAAGTACGCCCAGCTTCCCGCGGCAACCTGAGAAACACCACAAAATTATCCACTCAATGCGAGATGAGGATATTTTGCGCTGCAGAATCTCAAGAGAAATACCACATTCCCTCTTGAAAGGCAAAAGGGTACTTGACATCCTTTATGCGACTCAGAAATTTCTCTCACACAGCCGTCCCCATGGGAAAGTAGAACACACTTTTGAGACTCAACTTGAGAAGAGGCCCAATTCCCAGTTAACGGCTCGAGAGTAATCCCGAAGTTCCCTTTCCAACACAAAAGGGGACCTCACTTCCCTGAAGCAACCTGAGCGAGTTCCTGAGGACCTGTTGGCAACTTGAGAAGTACGCAGAACTTCCTGCCTCAACTCGAGAAACACCACAAAATTATCCCCTCAATGCGAGATGAGTAAATTTTGCGCTGCACCATTCAAGAGAAATCCCACATTTCCACTTGAAAGGCAAGAGGTTACTTGACATCATTTACGAGCCTCAGAAAGTTCCCTCACACAGCTGTCCCCATTGGAGAGGAGAACATACTTTACGGACTCAACTCGAGAAGAGGCCCTATTCCCTATAACGGCTCGGAAGTAATCCCGAAGTTCCCCTTCCAACACGAAAGGGTTCCTGACTTCCCTGAAGCAACCCGAGCGAGTTCCTTAGGACCCCATGACAACTCGAGAAGTAATCCCCAGTTTCCCGCCGCAACTCGAGAAACACCAAAAATTATCCCCTCAAAGCGAGATGAGGAAATTTTCGGCTGAAGAATCTCAAGAGAATTCCCACATTCCTACTAGAAAGGCAAAAGGGTACTTGACACCTTTTATGCGACTCAAAAAGTTCCCACACACAGCCGTCAACATTGGAGAGGAGAACACACTTTATGGACTTAACTCGAGAATTGGCCCTATTCCCGCATAACGGCTCGAGAGTAATCCGGAAGTTCCGCCTCCCTCACAAAAGGGGACCTGACTTCCATGAAGCCACACGAGCTAGTTCCTGAGGTCCCGTCGCAAATCACTAAGTACCCAAGCTTCCTGCCACAACTAGAGAAACACCACAAAATTATCCCCTCAATGCGAGATGAGGAAATTTTGCGCTGTAGAATCTCAAGAGAAATCCCACATTGCCGCTTGAAAGTAAAAGGGTACTTGTCACCCTTTATGCGACTCAGAAATTTCCCTCACACAGCCGTCCCCACTGGAGAGGAGAGCACACTTTATGGACTCAACTGTAGAAGAGAGCCTATTCCCTTTTAAGGGATCGAGAGTAATCCGGTTGTTCCGCTTCCAACACAAAAGGGGACCCGTCTTCCCTGAACCAACACGAGTGAGTTTCTGAGGTCTCCGTCGCATCTTGAGAAGTCCACACAGCTTCACGACACAACACGAGAAACACCACAAAATTATCCCCTCAATGCGAGATGAGGAAATTTTGTGCTGCACATTCTCAAGGGAAATGCCACCTTCCCTCTTGAAAGGCAAAAGTCGCACCCTTTATGCGACTCAGAAAGTTCCCTCTAACTACCGTCCCCATGGAGAGGAGAACACACTTTATGGACTCAATTCAAGAAGAGGCCCTATTCCCATTTAACAGCTCGAGAGTATTCCGGATGTTCCCTTACAGCACTAAAGCAGATCTGACTTCCATGAAGCAACCCGAGCGAGTTCCTGAGGTCCCCGTCGCAACTCGAGAAGTACCCGCATCATCCCGCCACAACTCCAGAAACACCACAAAATTATCCCCTCAAGGCGAGATTAGGAAATTTTGCGCTGCAGAAACTGAAGAGAAATCCCACATTCCCTCTTAAAAGGCAAAAGGGTACTTGACTCCCTTTATGCGACTCAGAAAGTTCCCTCACACAGCCGTCCCCATTGGAGAGGATAACACACTTTATGGACTCAATTCGAGATGATCCCCTATTCCCAATTAACGGCTCGAGAGTAATCCGGATGTTCCCCTTCCGACACAAAGGGGGAAGTGACTTCCCTGAAGCAACCCGAGCGAGTTGCTGAGGTCCCCGTCGCAACTCGAGAAGTTCACCCAGCTTCCCGCCGCAACTCGAGAAACACCACAAAATTATCCCCTCAATGCCAGATGAGGAAATTTTGCATGGCAGAATCTCAAGAGAAATACCACATTCACTCTTAAAAGGCAAAAGGGTACTTGATACCCTTTATGCGATTCAGAAAGTTCCCTCACACAGACGTCCCCATTGGAGAGGAGAACACACTTTATGGACTCAATTCGAGATGATGCCCTACTCCCATTTAACGGCTCGAGAGAAAATCGGAAGTTCTCCTTCCAACACAAAGGGAGACCTGACTTCCCTGAAGCAACCCGAGCGAGTTTCTTAGATCCCCATCGCAACGCGATAACTACACACCGCCTCTTGCCGCGACACTAGAAAAACCACAAAATTATCCCCTCAATGCGAGATGAGGTAATTTTGCACTGCAGAATCTCAAGTGAAATCCCACATTCCCGCTTGAAAGGCAAAAGGGTACTTGACTCCCTTTAGGCGACTCAGAATGGTCCGTAACATCCGTCCTCAGTGGAGAGGAGAACACACTTTATGGACTTAAATCGAGAAGAGGCAATATTCCTTTTTAACGGCTCCAGAGTAATCCGGAAGTTCCCCTTCCAAAACAAAAGGGGACTTGACTTCCTTGAAGTAACCCGAGCGAGTTCCTGAGGTCCTTCTGGCAACTCGAGAAGTACCCCCTACTTCCCACCGCAACTCGAGAAACACCACAAAATTATCCCCTCAATGAGAGAAGAGGTAAATTTGCGCTGCAGAATTTCAAGTGAAATCCCACATTCCCTCTTGAAAGGCAAAAGGGTACTTGACACCCTTTAGGCGACTCAGAATCGTCCCTAACTTCCGTCATCACTGGAGAGGAAAACACACTTTATGGACTCAACTCGAGAAGAGGCCCTATTCCCATTAAAGGGTTCGCGAGTAATCCGGAAGTTCCCCTTCCAGCACAAGAGGGGCCTGAATTCCCTAAAGTAACTCGAGTGAGTGCCTGTGGTCCCCGTCCCAAATCGTGAAGTACGCCCAGCTTCCTGCCGCAATTCGAGAAACACAACAAAATTATCCCCTCAATGCGAGATGAAGAAATTTTGCGCTGCAGAAACTCAAGAGAAATCCCACATTCCCGCTTGAAAGGCAAAAGTGTACTTGACTCCCTTTGGGCGACTCAGAATGTTCCCTAACATCCGTACTCAGTGGAGAAGAGAACAAACTTTACGGACTCAAATCGAGAAGAGGCAATATTCCCATTTAACGGCTCGCGAGTAATCCGGAAGTTTCCCTTCCAACAAAAAAGGGGACTTGACTTCCCAGAAGGAACCAGAGCAAGTTGCTGACATCCCATCGTACCTCGAGAAGTGCAACTAGCTATCCACCCCAACTTGAGAAACACCACACAATTATCCCCTCAATGCGAGATGAGGAAATGTTGCGCGGCAGAATCTCAAGAGAAATCCCACATTTGCGCTTGAAAGGCAAAAGGGTACTTGACACATTTAATGCCATTCAGAAAGTTCCTAACATCCGTCCCCATTGGTGAAGAGAACACACTTTTTGTACTCAAGAAGAGGCTCTATTCCCATTAAAGGGCTCGAGAGTAAGCCAGAAGTTCCAATTCCAACAAAAAAAGTGGACCAGACTTCCCTGAAGTAACAAGAGTGAGTTCCTGAGGTCCCCTTCGCAACTCGAGAAGTACCCCCAGCTTCCCGCCACAATTCGAGAAACACCACAAAATTATCCCCTCAATGCGAGATGAGGAAAAGTTGCGCTGCAGAATCTCAAGAGAAATCCCACATTCACGCTTGAAAGGCAAAAGGGTACTTGACTCCCTTTATGAGATTCAGAATGCTCCCTAACATCCTTCCTCAGTGGAGAAGAGAACACACTTTTTGGACTCAAATCGAGAAGAGGCAATATTCCCATTTAACGGCTCGAGAGTAATCCGGAAGTTCCCCTTCCAACATAAAAGGGGTATTGACTTCACTGAAGGAACTCAATTCAAGACGTACCACCTGCTTTCCGCCGCAACTCGAGAAACACCACGAATTTGTCCTCTCAAAGCAAGATGATGTAAATTTGCGCTGTAGAATCTCAAGAGAAATCCCACATTCGCGCTTGAAAGGGAAAAGGGTACTTGACACACTTTATGCCACTCAAAATGCTCCCTAACATGCGTCCCCATTGAGAGGAGAACAAACATTTTAGGACTCAACTCGAAGAGGCCCTTTCCCAATAAAGGGCTCG
Organism: Moschus berezovskii; assembly: GCF_049115385.1. NCBI lineage: Eukaryota > Metazoa > Chordata > Mammalia > Artiodactyla > Moschidae > Moschus > Moschus berezovskii. Next base: position 4,183,514 of record NC_142477.1, on the reverse strand, counting down.
AGAATAATCTGGAAGTTCCCCTCCCAGCACAAAAGGGGACCTGACTTCCCTGAAGCAAATCGAGTGAGTTCCTGAGGTCCTCATCGCAACTCGAGAAGTACCCCAAGCTTCCCGCCACATTTCGAGAAACAACACAAAATTATCCCCTCACTGCGAGATGAGGTAATTTTGCAATGCAGAATCTCAAGAGAAATCCCACATTCCCGCTTGAAAGGCAAAAGGGTACTTGACACACTTTATGCCACATAGAAAGTTCCCTAACGTCGGTCCCCATTGGAGAGGAGAACACATTTTATGGACTCCACTCAAGAAGAGGCCCTATTCCCATTAAAGGGCTCGAGAGTAATCTGGAAGTTCCCCTTCAAGACAAAAGTGGGCCAGACTTCCCTGAAGTTGCTCGAGTGAGTTCCTGAGGTCCCCGTCACAACTCGAGAAGTACCCCCAGCTTCCTGCCGAATTCGAGAAACACCAGAAAGTTATCCCCTCATTACGAGATATGGAAATTTTGCACTGCAGAATCTCAAGAGAAATCCCACATTCCCGCTTGAAAGTCAAAAGGGTACTTGACACACTTTATGCCACACAGAAAGTTCCCTAACGTCGGTCCCCATTGGAGAGGAGAACACATTTTATGGACTCCACTCGAGAAGAGGCCCTATTCCCATTAAAGGACTCGAGAGTAATCTGGAAGTTCCCCTTCAAGCACAAAAGGGGAACTGACTACCCTGAAATAACACGAGTGAGTTCCTGAGGTTCACGTCGCAATTCCAGAAGTACCCCCAGCTTCCCGCCACAACTAGAGAAAAGCCACAAAATCATCCCCTCAATGCGAGATGAGGATATTTAGCACTGGAGAATCTCAAGAGAAATCCCACATTCCCGCTTAAAAGACAATGTGTACTTGACTGCCTTTAGGCGACTCAGAATATTCCCTAACATCCGTCCTCAGTGGAGAGGAGATCACATTTAATGGACTCAAATCGAGAAGAGGCCCTATTCCCATTAAAGGGCTCCAGAGTAATACGGAAGTTCCACTTCAAGCACAAAAGGGGACCTGACTTCCGTGTAGTAACACGAGTGAGTTCCTGAGGTCCACATCGCAACTCGAGAAGTACCCCAGGCTTCCCCCCACAATTCGATAAATACCACAAAATTATCCCACCAATGCGAGATGAGGAAATGTTGCACGGCACAATCACAAGAGAAATCCCACATTCCTGCTTGAAAGGCAAAAGTGTACTTGACTCCCTTTATGCGATTCAGAATGTTCCCTAACATCCGTCCTCAGTGGAGAGGAGAACACACTTTTTGGACACAAATCGAGAAGAGGCAATATTCCCATTTAACGGCTCCAGAGTAATCCGGAAGTTCCCCTTCCAACACAAAAGGGGACCTGACTCCCTAAGTAACCCGAGCGAGTTCCTCAGGTCCCCGTCGCGACTCGAAAAGTACCCCCTGCTTCCCGCCGCAACTCGAGAAACACCACAAAATTCTCCCCTCAATGTGAGATGAGGTAATTTTCCGTGGCATAATCTCAAGAGAAATCCCACATTCCCGCTTGAATGGAAAAAGGGTACTTGACACAATTTATGCCACGCAGAAAATTCCCTAACATCCGTCCCCAGTGGAGAGGAGAACACACTTCATGAACTCAACTCGAGAAGATGCCCTATTCCCATTAAAGGACTCGAGAGTAAGCCGGAAGTGCCCCTTCCAGCAGAAAAGGGGACCTGAATTCCCTGAAGTAACACGAGTGAGTTCCTGAGGTCCCCGTTGCACTTCGAGAAGTACTCTCAGCTTCACGCCGCAATTCGAGAAACACCACAAAATTATCTCTTCAATGCAAGATGAGGAAATTTTGCGCTGCAGAATCTCAAGGCAAATCCCACATTCCCGCTTGAAAGGCAAAGTGTACTTGACTCCCTTTGGGCGACTCAGAATGTTCCCTAACATCCGTACTCAGTGGAGAAGAGAACAAACTTTACGGACTCAAATCGAGAAGAGGCAATATTCCCATTTAACGGCTCAAGAGTAATCCGGAAGTTTCGCTTCCAACAAAAAAGGGGACTTGACTTCCCAGAAGGAACCCGAGCAAGTTGCTGACATCCCGTCGTACCTCGAGAAATGCAACCAGCTATCCATCCCAACTCGAGAAACACCACAAAATTATCCCCTCAATGCGAGATGAGGTAAATTTGCAATGCAGAATCTCAAAAGAAATCCCACATTTGCGCTTGAAAGGCAAAAGTGTACTTGACACACTTAATGCCACTCAGAAAGTTCCTAACATCCGTCCCCATTGGTGAAGAGAACACACTTTTTGTACTCAAGAAGAGGCTCTATTCCCATTAAAGGGCTTGAGAATAAGCCAGAAATTCCAATTCCAGCAAAAAAAAGTGGACCGGACTTCCCTGAAGTAACAAGAGTGAGATCCTGAGGTCCCCGTCGCAACTCGAAAAGTACCCCCAGCTTCCTGCCACAATTTGAGAAACACCACAAAATTATCCCCTCAATGCGAGATGAGGAAATTTTGCGCTACAGAATCTCAAGAGAAATCCCACGTTCCCGCTTGAAAGGCAAAAGGGTACTTGAAACACTTTATACCACACAGAAAGTTCCCTAACATCCGTCACCATTGGAGAAGACAACACAATTTTTGTACTAAAGAAGAGGCCCTATTCCCATTAAAGGGCTCGAGAGTAAGCCGGAAGTTCCTCTTCCAGCACAAAGGGGACCTGACTTCCCTGAAGTAACTTGAGTGAGTTCCTGAGGTCCCCGTCACAGCTCGAGAAGTACCCCAGCTTCCCGCCGCAATTTGAGAAATACCACAAAAATATCCCCTCAGTGCGAGATGAGGAAATTTTCTGCTGCAGAATCTCTAGAGAAATCCCACATTCCCACTTGAAAGGCAAAAGGGTACTTGACACACGTTATGCCACACAGAAATTTCCCTAACGTCGGTCCCCATTGCAGAGGAGAACACATTGTATGGACTCCACTGGAGAAGAGGCCCTATTCCCATTAAAGGGCTCGAGAATAATCCGGAAGTTGCCCTTCAAGCACAAAAGGGGACCTGACTTCCTGGAAGTAACACGAGTGAGTTTCTGAGATCCACGTCGCAATTCCAGAAGTACCCCCAGCTTCCCGCCACAATTAGAGAAACGCCACAAAATCATTCTCTCAATGCGAGATGAGGAAATTTTGCACTGCAGAATCTCAAGAGAAATCCCACATTCCCGCTTAAAAGGCAATGGGTATTTGATTGCCTTTAGGCGACTCAGAATGTTCCTTAACATTCGTCCTCAGTGGAGAGGAGAACACATTTAATGGACTCAAATCGAGAAGAGACCCTTTTCTCATTAAAGGGCTCCAGAGTAATACGGAAGTTCACCTTCAAGCACAAAAGCGGACCTGACTTCCCTGAAGCAAATCGAGTGAGTTCCTGAGGTCCTCATCACAACTCGAGAAGTACCCCAAGCTTCCCGCCACATTTCGAGAAACAACACAAAATTATCCCCTCACTGCGAGATGAGGTAAATTTGCAGTGCAGAATCTCAAGAGAAATCCCACATTCCCGCTTAAAAGACAATGGGTACTTGACTGCCTTTAGGCGACTCAGAATGTTCCTTAACATTCGTACTCAGTGGAGAGGAGAACACATTTAATGGACTCAAATCGAGAAGAGACCCTTTTCCCATTAAAGGACTCCAGAGTAATACGGAAGTTCACCTTCAAGCACAATAGGGGACCTGACTTCCCTGAAGTAACACAAGTGAGTTCCTGAGGTCCACGTCGCAACTCGAGAAGTACCCCCAGCTTCCCGCCACAATTCGAGAAACACCACAAAATTATCCCCTCAATGCGAGATGAGGAAATGTTGTGCGGCAGAATCTCAAGAGAAATCCCACATTCACGCTTGAAAGGAAAAAGGGTACTTGACTCCCTTTATGCGATTCAGAATGCTCCCTAACATCCTTCCTCAGTGGAGAGGAGAACACACTTTTTGGACTCAAATCGAGAAGAGGCAATATTCCCATTTAACGGCTCGAAAGTAATCCGGAAGTTCCCCTTCCAACATAAAAGGGGTATTGACTTCACTGAAGGAACTCGAGCGAGTTCCTGAGATCCCCGTCGCAATTCAAGAAGTACCACCTGATTTCCGCCACAACTCGAAAAACACCAGGAATTTGTCCCCTCAAAGCAAGATGATGTAAATTTGCGCTGCAGAATCTCAAGAGAAATCCCACATTTCCACTTGAATGGAAAAAGGGTACTTGACACACTTTATGCCACTCAAAATGCTCCCTAACATCCGTCCCCATTGAGAGGAGAACACACATTTTAGGACTCAACTCGAGAAGAGGCCCTATTCCCATTAAAGGGCTCGAGAGTAATCCGGAAGTTCCCCTCCCAGCACAAAAGGGGACCTGACTTCCCTGAAGCAACTCGAGTGAGTTCCTGAGGTCCTCATCGCAATTCGAGAAATACCCCAAGCTTCCCCCCACAGTTCGAGAAACACCACAAAATTACCCCCTCAATGCGAGATAAGGAAATTTTGCACTGCAGAATCTCAAGAGAAATCCCACATTCCCGCTTAAAAGGCAATGGGAACTTGACTGCCTTTAGGCGAATCAGAATGGTCCCTATCATCCGTCCTCAGTGGAGAGGAGAACACACTTTTGGGACACAAAACGAGAAGAGGCAATATTCCCATTTAACGGCTCGAGAGAATTCCGGAAGTTCCCCTTCCAACACAAAAGGGGACCTGACTTCCCTAAGCAACCCGAGCGAGTTCCTGAGGTCCCCGTCGCAACTCGAAAAGTACCCCCTACTTCCCGCCGCAACTCGAGAAACACCACAAAATTCGTCCCTCAATGCGAGATGAGGTAATTTTCCGCAGCAGAATCTCAAGAGAAATTCCACATTCCCACTGAATGGAAAAAGGGTACTTGACACAATTTATGCCACGCAGAAAGTTTCCTAACTTCTATCCCCAGTGGAGAGGAGAACACACTTTATGAACTCAGCTCGAGAAGATGCCCTATTCCCATTAAAGGACTCGAGAGTAAGCCCGAAGTGCCCCTTCCAGCAGAAAAGGGGACCTGAATTCCCTGAAGGAACCCGAGCGAGTTCCTGAGATCCCCGTCGCAATTCAAGAAGTACCACCTGCTTTCCGCCGCAACTCGAGAAACACCACGAATTTGTCCCCTCAAAGCAAGATGATGTAAATTTGCACTGCAGAATCTCAAGAGAATTCCCACATTCGCGCTTGAAAGGGAAAAGGCTACTTGACACACTTTATGCCACTCAAAATGCTCCCTAACATCTGTCCCCATTGAGAGGAGAACACACATTTTAGGCTCAACTCGAGAAGAGGCCCTATTCCCATTAAAGGGCTCGAGAGTAATCCAGAAGTTCCCCTCCCAGCACAAAAGGGGACCTGACTTCCCTGAAGCAACTCGAGTGAGTTCCTGAGGTCCTCATCGCAACTCGAGAAGTACCCCAAGCTTCCCGCCGCATTTCGAGAAACAACACAAAATTATCCCCTCACTGCGAGATGAGGTAAATTTGCAGTGCAGAATCTCAAGAGAAATCCCACATTCGCGCTTGAAAGGCAAAAGGGTACTTGACACACGTTATGCCACTCAACAAGTTCCCTAACATCCGTCCCCATTGGTGAAGAGAAAACACTTTTTGTACTCAAGAATAGGCCCTAATCCATTAAAGGGCTCGAGAGTAAGCCAGAAGTTCCCCTCTAGCACAAAAGTGGACCTGACTTCCCTGAAGTAACAAGAGTGAGTTCCTGAGATCCCCGTCGCAACTCGAGAAGTACCCCCAGCTTCCCGCCGCAATTAGAGAAACACCACAAAAATATCCCCTCAATGCGAGATGAGGAAATTTTGTGCTGCAGAATTTCAAGAGAAATCCCACATTCTCGCTTGAAAGGCAAAATTGTACTTGACAAACTTTATGCCACACAGAAATTTCCCTAACGTCGGTCCCCATTGCAGAGGAGAACACATTTTAGGACTCAACTCGAGAAGAGGCCCTATTCACATTTAAGGGCTCGAGAGTAATCTGGAAGATCCCCTTCCAACACAAAAGGGGACCTGACTTCCCTAGGGCAACCCCAGCGAGTTCCTGAGGTTCCCGTCGCAACTCGAAAAGAACCCCCTGCTTCCCGCCGCTTTTCGAGAAACACCACAAAATTATTTCCTCAATGCGAGATGAGGTAATTTGCGCTGCTGAATCTCAAGAAATATCCCCCACTCCCGCTTGAAAGGCAAAAGAATACTTGACACACTTTATACCACTCAGGAAGTTCCCTAACATCCATCCTCATGGAGAGGAGAACAGACTTTATGGACTCAATCGAGAAGAGGCCCTATTCCCATTAAAGGGCTTGAGAGAAATCCGGAAGTGCCCCTTCCAGTACAAAAGGGGACCTGACTTCCCTGAAGTAACTCGAGTGAGTTACTGAGGTCCCCATCTCAACTCAAGAAGTACACCCAGCTTCCCGCTGCAATTCGAGAAACACCACAAAATTTTACCCTCAATTTGAGATGATGAAATTTTGCGTGGCAAAATCTCAAGAGAAATCCCACATTCCCACTTTAAAGGCAAAAGGGTACTTGAATCCCTTTAGGCTACTCAGAATGTTCCCTAACATCCGTCCTCACTGGAGAGGAGAACACACTTTATGGACTCAACTCGAGAAGAGGCCCTATTCCCATTAAAGGACTCGAGAGTAATCCGGAAGTTCCCCTTCCAGCACAAAAAGGGACCTGAATTCCCTGAAGGAACTCAAGTGAGTTCGTGAGGTCCCTGTCGCAACTCGAGAAGTACCCCCAGCTTCCCACTGCAATTCGAGAAACACCACAAAATTATCCCCTCAATCCGAGATGAAGAAATATTGCGCTGCAGAATCTCAAGAGAAATCCTACATTCCCGCTTGAAAGGCAAAAGGGTACTTGACACACTTTATGCCACTCACAGATTTCCCTAACATCGGTCCCCATTGGAGAGGAGAACACACTTTATGGACTCAACTCGAGAAGAGGCCCTTTTCCCACTAAAGGCTCGAGAGTAATCCGGAAGTTTCCTTTCCAGCACAAAAGGGGACCTGAATTCCCTGAAGAAACTCGAGTGAGTTCCTGAGGTTCCCGTCGCAACCAGAGAAGTACCCCCCTGTTTCCCGCCACAACTCGAGAAACACCAAAAAATTATCCCTTCAATGCGAGATGAGGTAAATTTCCGCTACAGAATCTCAAGGGAAATCCCACATTCCAGCTTTAAAAGCAAAAGGGTACTTGACACACTTTATGCCACTCAGAAAGTTCGCTAAAATCCATCCCCATTGGAGAGGACAACAAACTTTTTGGACTCAAATCGAGAAGAGGCAATATTCCCATTTAATGGCTCGAGAGTGATCCGGAAGTTCCCCTTCCAACACAAAAGGGGACTTGACTTCCCTGAAGCAACCCGAGCGAGTTTCTGAGGTCTCCTTCGCAACTCGAGAAGTACCCCCTTCTTCCCGCCACAAATACAGAAACACCACAAAATTATCCCCTCAATGTGAGATGAGGTAATTTTGTGCTGCATCATCTCAAGAGAAATCCCACATTCACGCTTGAAAGGCAAAAGGTTATTTGACTCCCTTTAGGCGACTCAGAATGTTCCCTAACATCCGTCCTCAGTGGAGAAGAGAACACACTTTATGGACTCAATTCGAGAAGAGGCAATATTTCCGTTTAAGGGATCGAGAGTAATCCAGAAGTTCCCCTTCCAAAACAAAAGGTGACTTCACTTCCTTGAAGAAACCCGAGCGAGTTCTTGAGGTCCCCTTCGCACCTCGAGAAGTACCCCTTTCTTCCCGGCGAAACTCGAGAAACACCACAAAATTATCCCATCAATTTTATGACGTAATTTTGCACTGTAGAATCTTAAGAGATATCCCACATTCCCGCTGAAAGGCAAAAGGGTACTTGACATACTTAATGCCACTCAGAAAGTTCCCTAACATCCGTCCTCTTTGGAGAGGAGAACACAATTTATGGACGACACTCAAGAAGAGGCCTTATTCCCACTAAAGGGTTCGAGAGTAATCCGCATGTTCCCCTTCCAGCACAAAAGGGGACCCAACATCCCTGAAGTATCTCGAGTGTGTTCCTGAGGTCCCCATCACATCTCGAGAAGTACCCGTTTCTTCCCGCCACAACTCGAGAAACACCACAAAATTATCCCGTCAATGCGAGATGAGGAAATTTTGGGCTGCAGAATGTCAAGAGAAATTCCTCATTCCCACTTGAAAGACAAAACGGTACTTGACACCCTTTATGCGACTCAGAAAGTTCCCTCAAACAGCCGACCCCATTGTAGAGGAGAACACACTTTATGGACTCAACTCGAGAAGAGGCCCTATTCCCATTTAACGGCTCAAGTGTAATCCCGAAGTTCCCCTTCCAACACAAAAAGGGGACCTGAATTCCCTGAAGCAACCCGAGAAAGTTCCTGTAGTCCCAGTTGCAACTCGAGATGTACCCCCAGCTTCCCGCCGCAACTCGAGAAACACCGCAAAATTATACCCTCAATGCTAGACGAGGAAATTTTGCGCTGCAGAATCTCAAGAGAAATTCCACATTCCCATGTGAAAGGCAAAAGGGTACTTGCCACCGTTTATGTGTCTCAGAAAGTTCCCTCATGGAGCCACCCCCTTTGGAGAGGAGAACACACATTATGGACTCAACTCGAGAAGAGGGCCTATTCCCATTTAACGGCTGGAGAGTAAACCAGAAGTTCCCCTTCCAACAATACAGGGGACATGACTTCCCGGAAGCAACCCGAGTGAGTTCCTGAGGTCAGCGTCGCAACTAGAGAAGCACCCCCAGCTTTCTGCCGCAACTCATGAAACACAACAAAATTATCCCCTCAATGCGAGATGAGGAAATTTTGCGCTGCTGAATCTCAAGAGAAATGCGACATTCCTGCTTGAAAGGCAAGAGGGTACTTGACACACTTTATGTGACTAAGAAAGTTCCCTAACAGCCGTCCCCATTGGAGAGGAGAACTCACTTAATGGACTGTAATATAGAAGAGGCCCTATTCCTTTTAATGGCTGGAGAGTAATCCGGAAGTTTGCCTTAAAAAAAAAAAAGGGAACTGACTTCCCTGAATCAACCCGAGCGAATACCTGAGGTCCCCGTCGCAACTCAAGAATTACCCCCACGTTCCCACCGCAACTCGTCAAACACCACAAAATTATCCCCTCAACATGAGATGAGGTAATTTTGCCCTTCTGAATCTCAAGAGAAATCCCACGATCCCTCTTGAAAGGCAAAAGGGTACTTGACACCCTTTATGCGACTCAGAAAATTCCTTCATACAGCCGTCCTAACTGGAGAGGAAAACACAATTTTTGGACTCAACTCGAGAAGAGGCCCTATTCCCATTAAACGGCTCGAGAGTAAACCGGAAGTTCCCCTTCCAAAACAAAAGGGAACCTGACTTCCCTGAAACAACCCTAGTGATTTCCTGAGGTCCCCATCGGAACTCGAGAAGTACCCCCAGCTTCCTGGCACAACTCGAGAAACACCCCAAAATTACCCCCTCAATGCGAGATAAGGAAATTTTGCACTCCAGAATCTCAAGAGAAATCCCACATTCCCCCTTGAAAGGCAAAAGTGTACTTGACACCCTTTATGCTCCTCAGAAAGTACCCTCACGCCACTGTCACCTTTGGAGTGGGGAACACACTTTATGGACTCAACTCAAGAAGAGGCCCTATTCCCATTTAACACCTGGAGAGTAATCCAGAAATTCCCCTTCCAACACCACAGGGGACCTGACTTCCCTCAAGCAGCCCGAGCCAATTCCTGTGTTCCCCGTCTCAACACGAGAAGTACCCCCAGCTTCCCACCGCAACTCAGGAAACACCACAAAAATATCCCGTTAATGCGAGATGAGGAAATTTTGCACTGCAGTATCTCAAGAGAAATCGGACATTCCCGCTTGAAAGGGAAGAGGGTACTTGACACCCTTTATGGGACTCAGAAACTTCCCTCACAGAGCAGGCCCCATTGGAGAGGAGAACACACTTTATGGACTCAACTCGAGAAGAGTCCCTACACCCATTTAACATCTGGAGAGTAATCCCGAATTTCCCTTTCCAACAAAAAAGGGGACCTGTCTTACCTCAAGAAACCCGACCGAGTTCCTGACGTCTCCGTCGCAATTCGAGTAGTATCCACAGCTTCCCGCCGCAACTCACGAAACAACACAAAATTATACCGTCAATGTGAGATGAGGAAATTTTGGGCTGTAGAATCTCAAGAGAAATCCCACATTCCCGCTTGAAAGACAAAACGGTACTTGACACCCTTCATGCGACTCAGAAAGTTATGTCAAACAGCCGTCCCCATTGGAGAGGAGAACACACTTTATGGACTCAACTCGAGAAGAGGCCCTATTCCCATTTAACGGCTCGAGAGTAATTCCGAGGTTCCCCTTCCAACGAAAAGGGGGACCGGTCTTCCATGAAGCAACCCGAGCGAGTTCCTGAGGTCCCCGTCGCACCTCGAGAAGTAGCCCCAGCTTCCCGCTGCAACTCGAGAAACACCACAAAATTATCCCCTCAATGCAATATGAGTATATATTGCGCTAAAGTATTTCACGAGAAATCCCACATTACCGCCTGAAAGGAAAGAGGGGTCTTGACACCCTTTATGCGTTTCAGAAAGTTCCCTCCCACAGCAGTACCCATTGGAGAGGAGAACACACTTTTTGAACTCAACTCGAGAAGAGGTCCTATTTCCATTTATCAGCTCGAGAGAAATCCGATGTTCCCCTTCCAACACCAAAGGGGACCTGACTTCTCTGAAGCAACCCGAGCGAGTTCCTGAGGTCCCCGTCGCAACTCGAGAACTACCCCCAGCTTCCCGCCGCAACTCGAGAAATACCACAAAATTATCCCCCCAATGAGAGATGAGGAAATTTTGTGCTGCAGACTCTCAAGAGAAATCCCACATTCCCTCTTGAAAGGCAAAAGGGTATTTCACACTCTTTATGCGACTCAGAAAGCTCCCTCACACAGCCGACTCCATTGGAGAGGAGAACACACTTTATGGACTCAACTCGAGAAGAGGCCCTACTTCCATTTAACGTCTCGAGAGTAATCCGAAATTCCCCTTCCAACACAAAAGAGGACCTTACTTCCATGAAGCAACCCGAGCGAGTTCCTGAGGTCCCCGTCGCTCCTCGAGATGTACCAGCAGCTTCCCGCAGCAACTGGAGAAACACCACAAAAATATCCCCTCAATGAGAGATGAGCAAAATTTGCGCTGCAGTATTTCAAGAGAAATCACACATTCCCGCTTGAAAGGCAAAAGTATACTTGACACCCTTAATGCGACTCAAAATATCCCTCACACAGCCGTCCCCATTGGAGAGGAGAACACACTTTATGGACTCAACTCAAGAAGAGGCCCTATTCCCATTTAATGGCTGGAGAGTAATCCGGAAGTTCCCTTTCCAAGACAAAGGGGACCTCACTTCCCTGGAGTAACCGGTGAGTTACTGAGGTTCCCATCGCAACTCGAGAAGTATCCCGAGCTTCCCGACGCAACTCGAGGAGCACCACAGAATTATCTCCTCAATGCTAAATGAGAAAATTTTGCGTTGCAGAATCTCAAGAGAAATCCCACATTTCCACTTGAAAGGCAAAAGGCTACTTGACACCCTTTATGTGACTCAGAAAATTCCCTCACACAGCCGTCCCAATGGAGAAGAGAACACACTTTATGGACTCAAATGGAGAAGAGGACCTATTCCCATTTAACGGCTCAACAGTAATCCCGAAGTTCCCCTTCCAAGAAAAAAGGGGACCTGACTTCCCTGAAGCAACCCGAGCAATTTTCTGAAGTCCCCATCGCAACTCGAGAAGTACCCCCAGCTTCCTGCCGCAACTCGATCAACACCACAAAATTATCCCCTCAATGCGAGATGAGGAAATTTTGCGCTGCAGAATCTCAAGAGAAATCCGACATTCCCGCTTGAAAGGCAAAGGGCTACTTGACACACTTATTGCTAATCAGAAAGGTCCCTAACAGCCGGCCCTTTGGAGAGGAGAACACACTTTATGGACTCAACACGAAAAGAGGCCCTATTCCTGTTTAACAGCTCGAATGTAATACGGAAATTCCCTTTCCAGCACAAAAGGGGACTTGATTTCACTGAAGCAACCCGAGCGAGTTCCTGAGGTCCCAGTCACAACTCGAGAAGAACCTCAAGCTTCCCTCCGCTTCTTGAGAAACACCACAAAATTTTCCCCTCAGTGAGAGATGAGGTAATTTTGCCCTGCACAATCTCAAGAGAATACGCACATTCCCGCTTGAAAGGCAAAAGGGTACAGGACACCATTTATGCAAATTAGGAAGTTCCCTCAGACAGCCATCCCCATTGGAGAGGAAAACAAACTTTTGGACTCAACTTTAGAAGAGGACCTATACCGATTTAACAGCTCGACAGTAATCCGGAAATTCCCCTACCAAAACAAAAGGGGACCTGACTTCCCTGAAGCAACCCAAGCGAGTTCCTGAGGTCCCCATCGCAACTTGGAAAGTACCCCCAGCTTCCCGCTGAAACTTGAGAAACACAACAAAATTATCCCCTCAATGGGAGATGAGTAAATTTTGCGCTGCAGAATATCAAGAGAAATCCCACATTACCGCTTGAAAAGCAAAAGGGAACTTGAGACCCTTTATGCGAATCAGAAAGTTCCCTAACAGCCGTCCCTAATGGAGAGGAGAACACACTATATGGCCTCAACTCGAGAAGAGGCCCTATTCCCATTTAAAGGCTCGAAAGTAATCTGGAAGTTCCCCTTCCAGCACACAAGGGGACCTTACTTCCTTGAAGCAAAGCGATCGAGTTCCTGAGGTCACCGTCGCAACTCGAGAAGTACCCCCAGGTTCCCGTCAAACCTCGAGAAACAACACAAAATTATCCCCTCAATGCAAGATGAGGAATTTTGCGCTGCAGAATTTCAAGTGGAATCGCACATTCCCGCTTTGAAGGCAAAACGGTACTGACACCTTTTATGCGATTCAGAAAGTTCCCTCCCACACCCATCCCCATTGGAGAGGAGAACACACTTTATGGACTCAACTCGAGAAGAGGCCCTATTCCCATTTAACGGCTCAAGAGTAATCCTGAAGTTCCCCTTCCAATACAAAAGGGGACCTGACTTCCCTGAAGCAACCTGAGCAGGTTCCTGAGGTCCCTGTCGCAACTGGAGAAGTACCCCCAGCTTCCTGCCGCAACTCGAAATACAGCACAAAAATGACCCCTCAATGAGAGATGAGCAAAATTGACGCGGCAGAATCCCAAGAGAAATCCCAAATTCCCGCTTGAAAGGCAAAAGTGTACTTGACACATTTTATGCGACTCAGAAAGTTCCCTAACAGCCGTCCCCATTGGAGAGGAAAACACACTTTATTGCCTCAACTCGAGAAGAGGCCCTATTCCCATTTAAAGGCTCAAGAGTAATGCAGAAGTTCCCCTTCCAGCAAAAAATGCGAACTGTCTTCCCTGAAGCAACCCGATCGAGTTCCTCAGGTCCCCGTCGCAACTCGAGATGTACCCCCAGCTTCCCGCCGCAACTCGAGAAACACCACAAAATTATCCGCTCAATGACATATGGGGAAATTTTGCTCTTCATAATCTCAAGAGGAATACCACATTATGGCTTGAAAAGCAAAAGGGTACTTGACACACTTTATGCGACTCAGAAAGTTCCCTAACTTCCGTCCCCATTGGAGAGGAAAACACACATTATGGACTCAACGCTAGAAGAAGCCCTATTGCCATTTAACGTCTTGAGAGTAATCCGGAAGGTCCCATTCCAACACAAAAGGGGACCTGATTCCCTGAAGCAAGCCGACTAGGTTCCTGAGGTCCCCGTCGCAACTTGAGAAGTACTGCCAGCTTCCCGCCAAAACTGGAGAAACACAACAAAATTATCCCCTCAATGCGAGTTGAGGAAATTTTGTGCTGCAGAATCTCAAGAGAATTCCCACATTCCCGTTTGAAAGGCAAAAGGATACTTGACACCCTTTATGTGACTGAAAGTTCCCTCATACAGTCGTCCCCATTGGAGAGGAGAACACACTTTATGGACTCAACTGGAGAAGAGGACCTATTCCCAGTAAACGGCTCGAGAGTAATCCGGAATTTCCCATTTCAGGACAAAAGGGGATCTGACTTCCCTGAAGCAACCCGAGCGAGTTCCTGAGGTCCCCGTTGCAACTCGAGATGTACCCCCAGCTTCCCACCGCAACTCGAGAAATACCAAAATATTATCCCCTCAATGCGAGATGAGGAAATTTTGCGCTGCAGAATCTCAAAAAAATCCCACATTCCCGCTTCAAAGGCAAAATGGTACTGGAAACCATTTATGCGACTCAGAAAGTTCCCTCATACAGCCATCCTCATTAGAGGGGAAAACACACTTTTTGGACTCAACTCAAGAAGAGGCCCTATTCCCGCTTAACGGCTCGAGAATAAACCGGAAGTTCCCCTTACAACACTACAGGGGACCTGACTTCCCTGAAGCAACCCGAGCGAATTCCTGAGGTCCCCGTCTCAACAAGAGAAGTACCCCCAGCTTCTCGCCGCAACTCAGGAAACACCACAAAATTATCCCATCAATGTGAGATGATGAAATTTTGCACTGCAGAATCTCAAGAGTAATCCGACATTCCCGCTTGAAAGGCAAGAGGGTACTTGACAGCATTTATGGGACTCAGAAACTTCCCTCACAGAGCCAGCGCCATTGGAGAGGAGAACACAATTTATGGACTCAACTCGAGAAGAGTCCCTATACCCATTTAACATCTGGAGAGTAATCCCGAAGTTCCCCTTCCAAGAAAAAAGGGGACCTGTCTTCCCTCAGACAACCCGACCGAGTTCCTGAGGTCCCTGTCGCAATTCGAGTAGTACCCCCAGCTTCCCGCCGCAACTCATGAAACAAAAAAATTATCCCGTCAATGTGAGATGAGGAAATTTTGGGCTGCAGAATCTCAAGAGAAATCCCACATTCCCGGTTGAAAGGGCAAAGAGTACCTGACACCATTTTTGCGACTCAGAAAGTTCCCTCACACAGTGTCCCCATTGGGGAGAAGAACACACTTTATGGACTCACCTCGAGAAGAGGCCAATTCCCATTTAAGGGCTCGAGAGTAATCCCAAATTTCCTCTTCCAACAAAAAAGGAGACCTGACTTCCCTGAAGCAACCCGAGCGAATTCCTGAGGTCCCCGTCGGAACTCTAAATATACTCCCAGCTTCCCGCCGCAACACAAGAAAAACCACAGAATTATCCCCTCAATGCGAGATGAGGAAATTTTGCACTGCACAATCTCAAGAGAAATGCCAGATTCCCTCTTGAAAGGTAGAAGGGTTCTTGACACCCTTTATGCGACACAGAAAGTTCTCTCACACATCCGTCCCCATTGGAGAGGAGAACACACTATATGGATTCAACTGGAGAAGAGTCCCTATTCCCATTTAACAGCTCCAGAGTAATCCCGAAGTTCCCCTTCCAACACCAAAAGGGACCTGACTTCCCTAAAGCAACCAGAGCGAGTTCCTGAGATCCACGTTGCAACTTGAGAATTACCACCAGCTTCCCGCCGCAACTCGAGAAACACCACAAAATTATCCCCTCAATGTGAGATGAGGAAATTATGCGTTGCAGAATCTCAAGAGAAATCCCACATTCCCGCTTGAAAGGCAAAACGGTACTTGACATCCTTTATGCAACTCAGAAAGTTCCCTCAAAAAGCCGTCCCCATTGCAGAGGAGAACACACTTTAAGGACTCAAATTGAGAAGAGTTCCTATTCCCTATTAAGGGCTCGAGAATAATCAATAATTTCCCCTTCCAACAAAAAAGGGGACCTGATTTCCCTGAAGCAACCCGAGCGAGTTCCTGAGGTCCCAGTCGGACGTCGACAAGTACCTCAGCTTCCCACCGCAAATCGAGAAACACCACAAAATTATCCTCTCAATGTGAGATGAGGAAATTATGCGCCACAGAAACTCAAGAGAAACCCCACATTCCCGCTTGAAAGGCAAAAAGTACTTGACACCATTTATGCGACTCAGAAAGTTCCCAACAACTGTCCCCATTGGAGAGGAGAACACACTTTATGGACTCAACCCGAGAAGAAGCCCCATTCCAATTTAAAGTCTCAAGAGTAATTCCGCAGTTCCCCTTCCAACACAAAAGGGGACCTGAATCCCTGAATCAACACGAGCAAGGTCCTGAGGTCCCCATCGCAAATCGAGAAGCAACCCATCTTCCTGCCTCAACTCAAGAAACAGCACAAAATTATCAACTCAAGGCGAGATTAGAAAATTGTAGGCTGCAGAATCTCAAGAGAAATCCCACCTTCATGCTTGAAAGGCAAAAGGGTACTTGACACTCTTTATGCTACTCAGAAAGTTCCCTCACACATCCCTCCCCATTGGAGAGGAGAACACACTATATGGACTCAACCCGAGAAGAGTCCCTATCCCATTTAACTGCTGCAGAGTAATCCCGAAATTCCCCTTTCAACACAAAAAGGGACCTGACTTCACTAACAACTTGAGTGAGTTGCTGAGGTCCACGTCGCAACTCGAGAAGTACCCCAGCTTCCCGCCACAACTCGAATAACACCGCAAAATTATGCTATCAATGCTAGATGAGGAAATTTTGCACTTCAGATTCTGAAGAGAAATCCCACATTCCCGGTTGAAAGGCAAAAGGGTACCTGACACTCTTTATGCAACTCAGAAAGTTCCCTCACACAGCCGTCCCCATTGTAGAGAACACACTTTATGGACTCAACTCGAGAAGAGGTCCTATTCCCTATTAACGGCTCGAGAGTAATCAAGAATTTCCCCTTCCAACAAAAAAGGTGAACTGATTTCCCTGAAGCAACCTGAGCGAGTTCCTGAGGTCCCCCTCGGAACTCAACAAGTACCTCAGCTTCCCGCTGCAAATCAAGAAACACCACAAAATTATCCCCTCAATGCGAGATGAGGAAATTGTGCACTGCAGATTCTCAAGAGAAATCCCACATTCCCGGTGAAAGGCAAAAAGTACTTGACACCATTTATGCGACTCAGAAAGTTCCCAACAGCCGTCCCCATTGGAGAGGAGAACACACTTTATGGACTCAACTGGAGAAGAGGGCCTATTCCCTTTTAATGGCTCGAGACTAATCCGGAATTTCCCCTTTCAACACAAAAGGGGACCTAACTACCCTGAAGCAACCCGAGCGAGTTCCTGAGGTCTCTGCTGCAACTCGGGAAGTACCCCCAGCTTCTTGCCAGAACTAGAGAAACACAACAAAATTATCCGCTCAATGCGACATGAGGAAATTGTGCGCTGCAGAATCACAAGAGAAATCCCACATTCCCGCTTGAAAGGCAAAAGGGTACTTGACACCCTTTATGTGACTCATAAAGTTCCCTCACACAGCCGGCCCCATTGGAGAGAAAAACACACTTTATGGACTCAACTCGAGAAGAGGTCCTATTCCCTTTTAACGGCTCTAGAGTAATCAGAAGTTCCCCTTCCAACAAAAAAGTGGACCTGACTTACGTGAAGAAACCCGAGCGAGTTCCTGAGGTCCCCGTCGGAACTCGACAAGTACCTCAGCTTCCCGCTGCAAATCGAGAAACACCACAAAATTATCCCCTCAATGCGAGATGAGGAAATTGTGTGCTGCAGAATCACAAGAGAAATCTCACATTCCAGCTTGAAAGCAAAAGCTCACTTGACACCATTTATGCGACTCAGAAACTTCCCAACAGCCGTCCAGTTTGGAGAGGAGAACACACTTTATGGACTTACTTTGAGAAGAGGCCAATTCCCATTTAATGGCTCAGGAATAATCCCGAAGTTCCCCTTCCAACACAAAAGGGGACTTGACTCCCTGAAGCAACCCGAGCGAGTTCCTGAGGTTCCCATCGCAACTCGAGAAATACCCCAGCTTCCCGCCACAACTCGAATAACACAGCAAAATTATCCTCTCAATGTGAGATGAGGAAATTTTGCGTTTCAGATTGTGAAGAGAAATCTCACATTCCCGGTTGAAAGGCAAAAGTGTACCTGACACCATTTATGCAACTCAGAAAGTTCCCTCACACAGTGTCCCCAATGGAGAGGAGAACACACTTTATGGACTAACCTCGAGAAGAGGCCAATTCCCAATTAACGGCTCGAAAGTAATCCCAAATTTCCCCTTCCAACAAAAAAGGAGACCTGACTTTCCTGAAGCAACCTGAGCGAATTCTTGAGGTCCCCATCGGAACTCTAGATGTACTCCCAGCAACCCACCGCAACAAGAGAAAAACCACAGAATTATCCCCTCAATGCGAGATGAGGAAATTTTGCACTGCAGAATCTCAAGAGAAATGCCACATTCCCACTTGAAAGTTAGAAGGGTACTTGACACCCTTTATGCGACACAGAAAGTTCCCTCACACAACCATCCCCATTGGAGAGGAGAACTCACTTTACGGACTCAACCCGAGAAGAGGCCCTATTCCCGTTTAACGGATTGAGAGTAATCCCAAAGTTCCCATTCCAAAAAAAGGGGAACTGACTTCCCTGAAGCAACCGAGCGAGTTCCTGAGGTCCCCGTCGCAAGGCGAGAAGTTACCCCAGCTTCCGCTGCAAATCGCAAAACACCACAAAATTATCCCCTCAATGCGAGATGAGGAAATTTTGCGCTGCAGACACTCAGGGGTATCCCACTTTCCCGCCTGAAACGCAAAAGTGAACTTCACATCTTTTATGCGACTCAGAAATTTCCCTCAAACAGCTGACCCAATTGGAGAGGAGAACACACATTAGGACTCAACCTGAGAAGAAGCCCCATTCCAATTTAAAGGCTCCAGATTAATCCCGCAGTTCCCCTTTCAACAAAAAATGAGACCTGACTTCCCTGAATCAACCCGAGCGAGGTCCTGAGGTCCCCATCGCAAATCGAGTAGCAACCCAGCTTCACGCCTCAACTCGAGAAACAGCACAAAATTATCCACTCAATTCGTGATGAGGAAAATTTGTGCTGCAGAATCTCAAGAGAAATCCCACATATCCGCTTGAAAGGCATAAGGGTACTTGACACCCTTTATGCGACTCAGAAATTTCCCTATCAGCCGTCCCCATTGGAGAGGAGAACACACTTTATGGACTCAACTCGAGACGACGCCCTATTCCCATTTAATGGCTCTAGAATAATCCCAAGTTCCCCTTCCAACACAAAAGGGGAACTGACTTCCCTGAAGCAACCCGAGAGAGTTCCTGAGGTCCCGTCGGAACTCGAGAAGTACCCCTCAGCTTCCCGGCACAACTCGAGAAACACCACAAAATTATCACCTCAATGCGAGATGAGCAAATTGTGTGGTGCAGAATCTCAAGAGAAATCCCACATTCCCGCTTGTAAGGCAAAAGGGTACTTTACAACCTTTATGCGACTGAGAAAGTTCCCTCATACAGCCGTTCCAATTGGAGAGGAGGACACACTTTATGGACTCAACTCGAGAAGAGGCCCTATTACCATTTAACGGCTCGAGAGTAATCCCGAAGTTCCTCTTCCAACACAAAATGGGACCTGACTTCCCTGAAGCGTCCCGAAAGAGCTTCTTAGGTCCCTGTCGCAACTCGAGAAATACACAAAATTATCCTCTCAATGCGAGATGAGGAAATTGTCCTCTTCAGAATCTCAAGCAAAATCCCACATTCCCGCTTGAAAGGCAAAAGGGTACTGACACCCTTTAGGCGACTCAGAAACTTCGCTCACACAGCTTTCTCCATTGGAGAGGAGAACAAACTTTACGGACTCAACTCGAGAAGAAGCCCTATTCCTATTTAACGGCTCGAGAGTAATCCCGAAATTCCCAATCCAACTCAAAAGAGGACCTGACTTCCCTGAAGCAACCCGAGCGAGTCCCTGAGGTCCACGTTGCAACTCGAGAAGTACACTTAACTTCCCGCCGCAACTCAAGAAACACTACAATATTATCCACTCAATGGGCGATGAGGAAATTTTGCGCTGCAGAATCTCAAAAGAAATCCCACATTCCAGCTTGAAAGGCAAAAGGGTACTTGAAACCCTTTGTGTGATTTAGAAAGTTCCTAACACAGCCTTCCCAATGCAGAGAAGAAAACAATTTATGGACACAATTGGAGAAGAGGCCCGATTCCCATTTAATGGCTTGAGAGAAATCCCTACGTTCCCCTTCCAACACAGAAGGGGAACTGACTCACCTGAAGAAACCCAAACAACTTCATGAGGTCCCCAACGCAGCTGGAGAAGTACCCTTAGCTTCCCGCCGCAACTCGAGAAACACCACAAAATTATCCCTTCAATGCGAGAGGAGGAAATTTTGCGATGCAGAATCTGAAGAGAAATCCCACATTCCCGCTTGAAAGGCAAAAGGGTACTTGACACCCTTAATGCGACTCTGAAAGTTCCCTCACACAGCCGTCCCCATTGGAGAGGAGAACACACATTAGGACTAAACCCAAGAAGAAGCCCTATTCCCATTTAATGGCTCAAGAGTAATCCCAAAGTTCCCCTTCCAACAACAAAGGGGACCTGACTTCCCTGAAGCAACCCAAGCGAGTACCTGAGGTCCCTGTCCCAACTCGAGAATTACCCCCAGCTTCCCATCGCAACTCGAGAAACACACAAAATTATCCACTCAATGCCAGATGAGGAAAATTTGCGCTGCAGAATCTCATGAGAAATCCCACATTCCCGCTTGAAAGGGAAAAGGGTACTTGACACCTTTTATGCAACTCAGAAAGTTCCCTCACATAGCCGTCCCCATTGGACAGGAGAACACACTTAATGGACTCAACTCGAGAAGAGGCCCTATTCCCATTTAACTGCTCTAGAATAATCCGGAAGGACCCCAAGCGTCCTGCTCAACTCGAGAAAAACCACAAGTTTCTTCACTCAATGTGTGATGAGGAAAATTTCCGCCGCAGAGTCAAGAGAAATCCCACATTCCTGCTTGAAACTCGAATGGGTATTTGGCACCCTTTATGCGACTTAAGACATTACCTGATATAGCTGGCCCCACTTGAGAGGAGAATACAATTTATGGCCTCAACTTTTGCTGAGGCCGTATTCCAATTCCACGCCTCGTGTGTATTCCAATGTTCCCCTACCAAAACGAAAGGAGACCTGACTACCCAGACACTACACGAACGAGTTCCTTAGGTCCCAGACACAACTCGAGAAGGACACCAAGCTTCCTGCCACAACTCGACAAAAATCACAAGATTCTGCACTCAAGGTGAGATTAGGAAAATGTCCCCTGCAGAGACTCAAGACAAATCCCACATTCCCACTGGAAACGCGAACGCATACTTGATATACTTTATGCAACTCAAGACATTCCCTGACATAGCAGTACCCACTTGTGAGGAGAACAAATATTATGGACTCAACTTTAGATGAGGCCCTATTGCCTTTCCATGCCACTAGAATAATCCCGATGTTCCCTTACCAAAATGAAAGGAGAACTGACTTCTCAGGGACTACACGAGTTAGATCCTGTGGTCCCTGTCGCAACTCGAGAAGGACCCCAAGATTCCCGCTGCAACTCGAGAAAAACCACAAGATTCTGTACTCAAGGTGAGATGAGGAAAATTTCCCCTGCTGAGTTTTAAGAGAAATCCCAAATTCCCACTTGAAACACAAAGGGATACTTGACACCCTTTATTCGACTCAAGACATTCCCTGACATAGCTGTCCCCACTTGAGTGGAGAACACAATTTATGGACTCAAGTTTAGATGAGGCCTTATTCCCATTCCACACCTTGAGAGTAATCGAGATGTTCCCCTGACAATATGAAAAGAGACCTGACTTCCCAGGGACTTCACGAGCGAGTTCTGAGGTCCCTGTCGTAACTCGAGAAGGAGCCCAATCTTCCTGCCACAAGTCGAGAAAAACCACAATATTCTGCACTCAAGGTGAGATGAGGAAAATTTCCCCTGCATATTCTCAAGAGAAATTCCACATTCCCGCTTGAACTTCAAAAAGGTACTTGACACCCATTAGGCGACTCGAGATATCTCCTGACATAGCTGTCCCCACTTGAGAGGAGAACACAGTTTATGGACTCAGCTTTAGATGAGGCCCTATTCCCTTTCCACGCATCGAGAGTAAACCCAATGTTCCCCTACCAAAACGAAAGGAGACCTGAATTTCCAGGGACTACACGAGCAAGTTCCATAGGTGCATGTCGCAACTCGAGAAGGACTCCAACCTTCCCGCCGCAATTCGGAAAAGAACCACAAGATTCTGCACTCAATGTGAGACCAGGAAAATTTCCCCTGCAGATTCTCAAGAGAAATTCCACATTCCCTCTTGAACTTCCAACAGGTACTTGACACCCTTTATGCGACTCGAGATATTTCCTAACATTGCTGTCCCCACTTGAGAGGAGAACACAGTTGATGGACTCAACTTTAGATGAGGCCCTATTCCCTTTCCACTCATCGAGAGTAACCACGATGTTCCCCTAACAGAACGGAAGGAGAACTTTCTTCCCAGGGACTGCAAGAGCGAGTTCTTGAGGTCACTGTCGCAACTCGAGAAGGATCCCCAGATTCCTGCCACAACTCGAGAAAAACCACAACATTCTGCACTCAAGGTGAGTTGAGGAAAATTTCCCCTGCAGACTCTCAAGAGATTTCCCATATTCCGGGCTGAAAAGCGAACGGGTATTAGACACGCTTTATTCAACTCAAGACATTCCCTGACATAGCTGTCCACACTTGAGTGGAGAGAACAATTTATGGACTCAACTTTAGATGAGGCCCTATTTCCATTCCAGGCCTCGAGAGTAACCCCGATATTCCCCTACCAAAATGAAAGGAGACCAGACTTCCCTGGGACTACACGAGCTTTTCCTGAGGTCCCTGTCGCAACTTGAGAGGGACCCCAATTTTCCCGCCGCAACTCGAGAAAAACCACAAGATTATGCACTCAGGGTGAGATGAGGAAATTTTCCCCTGCAGAGTCTCAAGAGAAATCCCACATTCTCGCTGGAAAAGCAAACGGGTACTGGACACGCTTTATTCGACTCAAGACATTCCCTGACATAGCTGTCCCCACTTGACAGGAGTACACAATTTATGGACTCAACTTTAGAGGAGGCCCTATTTCCATTCCACACCTCGAGAGTAACCCTGATATTCCCCTACCAAAACGAAAGGAGAAACCTGACTTCCCTGGGACTACATGAGCGATTTCCTGAGGTCCCTGTCGCAACTCGAGAAGGACCCCAATTTCCCCGCCGCAACTCGAGAAAAACCACAAGATTATTCACTCAGGGTGAGATGAGGAAAATATACCCTGCAGAGTCTCAAGAGAAATCCCACATTCCCACTTCAAATGAGGTCGGGTACTTGACACGCTTTATGCGACTCAAGACATCCCCTGACATAGCAGTCCCCACTCGAGAGGAGAGCACAATTTATGGACTCAACTTTAGGTGAGTAACTATTCCCATTCCATGCCTCGAGTGTAACCCCGATGTTCCCTTACCGAAACGAAAGGAGACCTGACTTCCTAGGGATTACACAAGCGAGTTCCTGAGGTCCCTGCGCAACTCGTGATGGACACCAAGCTTCCCGCCGTAACTCACGAAAAACCACAAGATTCAGCACTCAAGGTGAGATGAGGAAAATTTCCCTTTCAGAGTCTCAAGAGTAATCCAATTTTACCGCTTGAAAAGCGAACGGGGACTTGACACGCTATGGAACTCAAGTCATACCCTGACATAGCTGTCCCCACTTGAGAGGAGAACACAATTTATGGACTCAAATTTAGATGAAGCCCTCTTCTCATTCCATGCTTTGAGAGTAACCCCGATGTTCCCCTACCAAAACGAAAGGAGACCTGACTTCTAGGGACAACACGAGCGAGTTTCTGATGTCCCTGCGCAACTCGAGAAGGACCCCAAGCATTCTGCCGCAACTCAAGGAAAACCACAAGATTCTGCACTCAAGGTGAGATGAGGAAAATTTCCCCTGCAGAGTCTGTAGAGAAATCCCATTTTACCGCTTGAAACG
Organism: Moschus berezovskii; assembly: GCF_049115385.1. Taxonomy (NCBI): domain Eukaryota; kingdom Metazoa; phylum Chordata; class Mammalia; order Artiodactyla; family Moschidae; genus Moschus; species Moschus berezovskii. The sequence goes on along the minus strand of NC_142477.1, from coordinate 4,159,372 downwards.
AGAATGGGTACTGGACATCCTCTATGTGACTCAAGACATTCCCTGACATAGCTGTCCCAACTTGGGAGGAGAACACAATTTATGGACTCAACATTAGACGAGACCCTATTCCCATTACACGCCTCGAGAGTAACCCCGATGTACCCCTACCGAAACGAAAGGAGACCTGACTTCCCAGGAACTACACGAGCGAGTTCCTGAGGTCCCTGTCGTAACTCGAGAAGGACACCAAGCTTCCCTCCGCAACTCGAGAAAAACCAAAAGATTTTGCATTCAGGGTGAGATGAGGAAAATTTCCCATGCAGAGTCTCAAAAGAAATCCCACATTCCCACTTGAAAAGCGAACGGGGACTTGACACACTATGGAACTAAAGTCATTCCCTGACATAGCTGTCCCCACTTGAGAGGAGAACAGTTTATGGACTCAACTTTAGATGAAGCCCTCTTCTCATTCCACGCTTCGAGAGTAACCCCAATGTTCCCCTACCAAAACGAAAGGAGGCCTGACTTCGAGGGACTACACGAGCGAGTTCCTGATATCCCTGTGCAACTCGAGAAGGACCCCAAGCTTTCTGCCACAACTCGAGGAAAACCACAAGATTCTGCTCTCAAGGTGAGATGAGGAAAATTTCCCCTACTGAGTCTAAAACGAAATCCCAAATTCTCGCTTTAAACACGAACGGGTACTTGACACGCTTTATGCAACTCAAGACTTTCCCGGACATAGCTGTCCCCACTTGAGAGGAGAACACAATTTATGTCCTCAACTTTAGATGAGGCCCTATTCCCATTCCATGCATCGAGAGTAACCCTGATGTTCCCCTACCAAAGCGAAAGGAGACCTGAATTCTCAGTGACTACACGAGCAAGTTCCTGAGGTGCATGTCGCAACTTGAGAAGCACCCCAAGCTTCCTGTCTCAACTCGAGAAAAACCACAAGATTCTGCACTCAAGTTGAGATGAGAAAAATTTCCCCTACAGAGTCTCAAGAGAAATCCAACATTCACGCTTGAAATGCGAACAGGTACTTGACACACTTTATGCAACTCAAGACATCCAGATATCGCTGTCCCCATTTGAGAGAAGAACACAATTTATGGACTCAATTTTAGATGAGACCCTATTCCCATTCCACGCCTCAAGAGTAATGCCAATGTTCCCCTACCAAAACGAAAGGAGACTGATTTTGCAGGGACTACATGAGCGAGTTCCTGAGGTCCCTGTCGCAACTCGAGAAGGACACCAAGCTTCCCACCGCAACTCGAGAAAAACCACAAGATTCTGCACTCAAGGTGAGATGAGGAATATTTCCCCTACAGAGTCTCAAGAGAAATCCAACATTCCCACTGGAAACGCGAATGGGTACTTGACACTCTTTATGCGACGCAAGACATACCATGACATAGCTGTCCCCACTTGAGAGGAGAACACAATTTATAGACTCTACTTTAGATGAGGTCCTATTCCCATTCCATGCCTCGAGAGTAATCCTAATGTTCCCCTATGAAAACGAAAGGAAAAACTGACTTCCCAGGCACTACACGAGCGAGTTCCTGAGGTCCCTGTGGGAATTCGAGAAAGACCTCAAGCTTCCCACTGCAACTGGAGAAATAACACAAGATTTTGCACTCAGGGTGAGATGAGGAATATTTTCCCTGCAGAGTCTCAAGAGCAATCTCACATTCTCACTTGAAAAGCAAACGGGTACTTGACACGCTTTATGCGACTCAACCCTGACATAGCTGTCCCCACTTGAGAGGAGAACACAATTAACGAACTCAAATTAAGATGAGGCCATATTCCCATTCCTCGCCTCGTGAGTAATCGCTATGTTCCCCTACGAAAACTAAAGGAGACCTGACTTCCCAGGTACTATACGAAATAGTTTCTGATATCCCAGAGCAACTCGAGAAGGATCCCAAGCTTCCCGCGGCAAATCGAGAAAAACCACAAGATTCTGCACTCAAGGTAATTTGAGGAAAATTTCCCCTGCAGAGTCCCAAAAGAAATCCCACCTTCCCGCTTGAAACGCGAACGGGGACTTGACATCCTTTATGGGACTCAAGACATTCCCTGACATAGCTGTCCGCACTTGAGAGGAGAACACAGTTTATGGACTCAACTTTAGATGAGGCCCTATTCCCATTCCACGCCTCGAGAGTAACCCCGATGTTCCCCTACCAGAACGAAAGGAGAAATTACTTCCCAGGGACTATACGAGCGAGTTCCTGAGGTACCTGTCGTCACTCGAGAAGGACCCCAATCTTCCTGCCACAACTCGAGAAAAACCACAACATTCTGCACTCAAGGTGAGATGAGGAAAATTTCCCCTGCAGAGTCTCAAGAGATTTCCCACATTCCAGCTTGAACCACGAATGGGTACTTGACACTCTTTATGTGAATCACGACATTCCCTGACATAGCTGTCCCAAAGTGAGAGGAGAACACAATTTATGGACTCAATATAAATGAGGCCCTATTCCATTTCCTCGCCTCGAGAGTAATCCCAATGTTCCCCTACCAAAACGAAAGGAGACCTGACTTCCCAGGGACTACACGAGCGAGTTTTGAACTCCCTTTCTCAACTCGAGTAGGACCCAAAGCTTTCCGCCGCAACTCGAGAAAAACCACAAGATTCTGCACTCAAGGTGAGATGAGGAATACTTCCCCTGCAGAGTCTCAAGAGAAATCCCACATTCCCGCTTGAAACGCGAAGGGATACTTGACACCCTTTATGCGACTAAACGCATTCCCTGACATAGCTGTCCCCACTTGAGAGGAGAACACAATTTATGGACTCAATTTTAGATGAGGTCTTATTCCCATTCCACCCCTCGAGAGTAATCCCGTTGTTCCCCTGCCAAAACGAGGTTAGACCTGACTTCCCAGGCATTACACGAACGAGTTCCTGAGGTCCCTGTTGCAACTCGAGAAGGACCCCAAGCATCCCGCCGCAACTCAGGAAAAACCACAAGATTCTTCACTCAAGGTGAGATGAGGAATATTTCCCCTGCACAGTCTCAAGAGAAATCCCACATTACCGCTTGAAACGTGAACGGGTACTTGATACCCTTTATGCGACTCAAGACATTCCCTACATAGCTGTCCCCACTTGAGCGAAGAACACAATTTATGGACTCAAATTTAGATGAGGCCCTATTCCCATTCCACGTCTCGAGAGATATCCCCATGTTCCCCTACCAAAATGAAAGGAAACCTGACATCCCAGGGACTGCACGAAGTTTACCTCACGTCCCTGTCACAACACGAGAAGGACCCCAAGCTTCCCGCCGCAACTCAAAAGAAACCACCAGATTCTGAACTCAAGGTGAGATGAGGAAAATTTCCCCTGCAGAGTCCCAGAGAAATCCCACATTCCTGCTTGAAACGCGAACAGGTACTTGACAATTGACAACATTTCTGCGACTCAAGACATTCCCTGACATAGCTGTCCCTACTTGAGAGAAGAACACAATTTATGGACTCAATTTTAGATGAGACCCTATTCCCATTCCACGCCTCAAGAGTAATGCCAATGTTCCCCTACCAAAACGAAAGGAGACTGATTTTGCAGGGACTACATGAGCGAGTTCCTGAGGTCCCTGTCGCAACTCGAGAAGGACACCAAGCTTCCCACCGCAACTCGAGAAAAACCACAAGATTCTGCACTCAAGGTGAGATGAGGAATATTTCCCCTACAGAGTCTCAAGAGAAATCCAACATTCCCACTGGAAACGCGAATGGGTACTTGACACTCTTTATGCGACGCAAGACATACCATGACATAGCTGTCCCCACTTGAGAGGAGAACACAATTTATAGACTCTACTTTAGATGAGGTCCTATTCCCATTCCATGCCTCGAGAGTAATCCTAATGTTCCCCTATGAAAACGAAAGGAAAAACTGACTTCCCAGGCACTACACGAGCGAGTTCCTGAGGTCCCTGTGGGAATTCGAGAAAGACCTCAAGCTTCCCACTGCAACTGGAGAAATAACACAAGATTTTGCACTCAGGGTGAGATGAGGAATATTTTCCCTGCAGAGTCTCAAGAGCAATCTCACATTCTCACTTGAAAAGCAAACGGGTACTTGACACGCTTTATGCGACTCAACCCTGACATAGCTGTCCCCACTTGAGAGGAGAACACAATTAACGAACTCAAATTAAGATGAGGCCATATTCCCATTCCTCGCCTCGTGAGTAATCGCTATGTTCCCCTACGAAAACTAAAGGAGACCTGACTTCCCAGGTACTATACGAAATAGTTTCTGATATCCCAGAGCAACTCGAGAAGGATCCCAAGCTTCCCGCGGCAAATCGAGAAAAACCACAAGATTCTGCACTCAAGGTAATTTGAGGAAAATTTCCCCTGCAGAGTCCCAAAAGAAATCCCACCTTCCCGCTTGAAACGCGAACGGGGACTTGACATCCTTTATGGGACTCAAGACATTCCCTGACATAGCTGTCCGCACTTGAGAGGAGAACACAGTTTATGGACTCAACTTTAGATGAGGCCCTATTCCCATTCCACGCCTCGAGAGTAACCCCGATGTTCCCCTACCAGAACGAAAGGAGAAATTACTTCCCAGGGACTATACGAGCGAGTTCCTGAGGTACCTGTCGTCACTCGAGAAGGACCCCAATCTTCCTGCCACAACTCGAGAAAAACCACAACATTCTGCACTCAAGGTGAGATGAGGAAAATTTCCCCTGCAGAGTCTCAAGAGATTTCCCACATTCCAGCTTGAACCACGAATGGGTACTTGACACTCTTTATGTGAATCACGACATTCCCTGACATAGCTGTCCCAAAGTGAGAGGAGAACACAATTTATGGACTCAATATAAATGAGGCCCTATTCCATTTCCTCGCCTCGAGAGTAATCCCAATGTTCCCCTACCAAAACGAAAGGAGACCTGACTTCCCAGGGACTACACGAGCGAGTTTTGAACTCCCTTTCTCAACTCGAGTAGGACCCAAAGCTTTCCGCCGCAACTCGAGAAAAACCACAAGATTCTGCACTCAAGGTGAGATGAGGAATACTTCCCCTGCAGAGTCTCAAGAGAAATCCCACATTCCCGCTTGAAACGCGAAGGGATACTTGACACCCTTTATGCGACTAAACGCATTCCCTGACATAGCTGTCCCCACTTGAGAGGAGAACACAATTTATGGACTCAATTTTAGATGAGGTCTTATTCCCATTCCACCCCTCGAGAGTAATCCCGTTGTTCCCCTGCCAAAACGAGGTTAGACCTGACTTCCCAGGCATTACACGAACGAGTTCCTGAGGTCCCTGTTGCAACTCGAGAAGGACCCCAAGCATCCCGCCGCAACTCAGGAAAAACCACAAGATTCTTCACTCAAGGTGAGATGAGGAATATTTCCCCTGCACAGTCTCAAGAGAAATCCCACATTACCGCTTGAAACGTGAACGGGTACTTGATACCCTTTATGCGACTCAAGACATTCCCTACATAGCTGTCCCCACTTGAGCGAAGAACACAATTTATGGACTCAAATTTAGATGAGGCCCTATTCCCATTCCACGTCTCGAGAGATATCCCCATGTTCCCCTACCAAAATGAAAGGAAACCTGACATCCCAGGGACTGCACGAAGTTTACCTCACGTCCCTGTCACAACACGAGAAGGACCCCAAGCTTCCCGCCGCAACTCAAAAGAAACCACCAGATTCTGAACTCAAGGTGAGATGAGGAAAATTTCCCCTGCAGAGTCCCAGAGAAATCCCACATTCCTGCTTGAAACGCGAACAGGTACTTGACAATTGACAACATTTCTGCGACTCAAGACATTCCCTGACATAGCTGTCCCTACTTGAGAGGAGAACACAATTTATGGACGCAACTTTAGATGAGCCCCTATTCCCATTCCATGCCTCCAGAGTAATCCCGATGTTCCCCTACCAAAACGAAAGAAGACATGCATTCACAGAGACTACACGAGCGAGTTCCTGAGGTCCCTGTCGCAAGTCGAGAAGGACCCCAAGCTTTCTGCCGCAACTCAAGAAAAACCAAAAGATTCTGCACTCAAGGTGAGATGAGGAAAATTCCCCCAGCAGAGTCTCAAGAGAAATCTGACATTCCCGCTTGAAACGCGAACGGGTACTTGACACCCTTTATGCAACTCAAGACATTCCCTGACATAGCTGTCCCCACTTGAGAGGAGAACACAATTTATGGACTCAAGGTGAGATGAGTCCCTATTCCCATTCCACGCCTAGAGAGTAATCCCAATGTTCCCCTACCAAAACGAAAGGAGACCTGACTTTCCAGGGACTACACGTGCGAGTTCCTGAGGTCCCTGTCGCAAATCCAGACGGACTCCAAGCTTCCCGCAAGAACTCGTTTAAAACCACAAAATTCTGCACTCAAGGTGAGATGAGGAAATTTTTCCCTACAGAGTCTCAAGAGAAATCCCACGTTCCCACTTGAAAGGCGAATGCGTACTTGACTCCCTTTATGCGACTCAAGACTTTCCCTGACATAGCTGTCCCCACATGAGATAAGAACCAATTTATGTACTCAAATTTACATGAGGCCTTATTCCCATTCTACGCCTTGAGAGTAATCCCGATGTTCCCCTTCCAAAACGAGATTAAACCTGACTTCCCAGGGACTACCCGAGCGAGTTTCTGAGGTCTCTTTCGCAACTTGAAAAGGACCCCAAGCTTCCAGCCGCAACTAGAGAAAAACCACAAGATTCTGTACTCAAGGTGAGATGGGGAACATTTCCCTTGGAGAGTCTCAAGAGAAATCCCACATTCCCGTTTGAAGCGCAAACCGGTACTGGACACCCTTTATGCGAAAAAAGACACTCCCTGACATAGCTGTCCAAACTTGAGAGGAGAACACAATTTATGGACTCAACTTTAGATGAGGCCCTATTCCCATTCCACCCTTCGAGTATAACCCTGATGTTCCCCTACCAAAACGAATGGAGACCTGACTTCCCAGAACTACACTAGCGAGTTCATGAGGTCCCTGTCACACCTCGAGAAGGACCCCAAGCTTCCCGCCGCAACTCGAGAAAAACCACAAGATTCTGCACTCAAGGTGAGATGAGGAACATTTCCCTGCAGAGTCTTAAGATAAAACCCACATTCCCGCTTGAAACACGAACGGGTACTTGACACCCTTTAGGCGACTCAAGACACTCCCTGACATAGCTGTCCCAACTTGAGAGGAGAAAACAATTTATGGACTCAACTTTAGATGAGGCCCCATTTCCATTCCACCCCTCGAGTGTAATCCCGATGTTCCCCTACCAAAACGAAAGGAGACCTGACTTCCCAGGGACGACACATGCGAGTTCCTGAGGTCCTTGTCGCAAATCGAGATGGACCCAAACCTTCCCGCCGCAACTCGAGAAAAACCACAAGACTCTGCACTCAAGGTGAGATGAGGAACATTTCCTTTGCAGAGTCTCAAGAGAAATCCCACATTCCCGCTTAAAACGCAAACGGGTACTTTCCACTCTGTATGCGACTCAAGGCATTCCCGGACATGGCTGTCCTACTTGAGATTAGAACAGAATTTTTGTACTCAAATTTAGCTGAGTCCCTATTCCCATTCCACGCCTCAAGAGTAATCCCGATGTTCTCCTACCAAAATGAAAGGAGAACTGAATTCCCAGGGACTACATGAGCGAGTTCCTGAGGTCCCTGTCACAAATTGAGAAGGACCCCAAGCTTCCCGCCATAACTCGAGAAAAGCCACAAGATTCTGCACTCAAGGTGAAATGAGGAAAATTTCCCCTTCAGAGTCACAAGAGAAATCCCACGTTTCCACTTGAAATGCGAACGAGTACTTGACACCCTTTATGCGACTCAAGACATTCCCTGACATAGATATCCCCACCTGAGAGGAGAACACAATTTAGGGACTCAACATTAGATGAGGCCCTATTCACATTCCACGCCTCGAGAGTAATATCGATGTTCCCTTACCAAAACGAAAGACCTGACTTCCCAGGTACTACAGGAGCGAGATCCTGAGGTCCCTGTCGCAACTCGAGAAGGACCCCAAGCTTCCCGCCTCACCTCAACAAAAACCACAAGATTCTGGACTCAAGGTAAGATGAGGATAATTTCCCTTGCAGAGTCTCAAGAGAAATGCCACATTTCCGCTTGAAACGCGAATGGGTATTTGACAACTTTATGTGACTCAAGACATTCCCTGACATAGCTGTCCCCACTTGAGAGGAGAACACAATTTATGGACTCAAATTGAGATGAGTCCCTATTCCCATTCCACGCCTCAAGAGTAATCCCGATGTTCCCCTACCAAAACGAAAGGAGACCTGACTTTCCAGGGACTACACGTGGGAGTTCCTGAGGTCCCTGTTGCAACTCCAGAAGGACTCCAAGCTTCCCTCAGCAAATCGTTTAAAACCACAAAATTCTGCACTCAAGGTGAGATGAAGAAATTTTCCCCTGCAGAGTCTCAAGAGAAATCCCACTTTCCCGCTTGAAAGGTGAACGCATACTTGACACCCTTTATGCGACTCAAGACTTTCCCTGACATAGCTGTCCCCACTTGAGAGAACACAATTTATGGACTCAGAGTTACATGAGGCCCTATTCCCATTCTACGCCTCGAGAGTAATCCCGATGTTCCCCTTCCAAAACGAGATTAAACCTGACTTTCCAGGGATTACCCGAGCGAGTTTCTGAGGTCCCTGTGGCAATGTGAGAAGGACCCCAAGCTTCCAGCCGCAACTAGAGAAAAACCACAAGATTCTGTACTCAAGGTGAGATGAGGAACATTTCCCTTGGAGAGTCTCAAGAGAAATCCCACCTTCCCGTTTGAAGCGCAAACCGGTACTGGACACCCTTTATGAGACTAAAGACACTCCCTGACATAGCTGTCCAAACTTGAGAGGAGAAAACAATTTATGGACTCAACTTTAGATGAGGCCCTATTCCCATTCCACCCCTCGAGTATAATCCTGATGTTCCCCTACCAAAACGAATGGAGACCTGACTTCCCAGAACTACACGAGCGAGTTCATGAGGTCCCTGTCACACCTCGAGAAGGACCCCAAGCTTCCCGCCGCAACTCGAGAAAAACCAAAAGATTCTGCACTCAAGGTGAGATGAGGAACATTTCCCCTGCAGAGTCTCAAGATAAATCCCACATTCCCACTTGAAACGCGAACGGGTACTTGACACCCTTCAGGCGACTCAAGACACTCCCTGACATAGCTGTCCCAACTTGAGAGGAGAAAACAATTTATGGCCTCAACTTTAGATGAGGCCCTATTCCCATTCCACCCCTCGAGTGTAATCCCGATGTTCCCTTACCAAAATGAAAGACCTGACTTCCCAGGTACAACACGTGCGAGATCCTGAGGTCCCTGTCACAACTCGAGAAGGACCCCAAGCTTCCTGCCGGAACTCGAGAAAAACCACAAGATTCTGCACTCAAGGTGAGATGAGGAACATTTCCCCTTCAGAGTCTCAAGAGAAATCCCACATTCCCGCTGAAAAGCGAACGGATACTTGACACCCTTTATGCGACTCAAGACACTCCCTGACATAGCTGTCCCAACTTGAGAGGAGAAAACAATTTATGGACTCAACTTAGATGAGGCCCTATTCCCATTTCACCCCTCGAGTGTAATCCTGATGTTCCCCTACCAAAATGAAAGGAGACCTGACTTCCCAGAACTACAAGAGCGAGTTCCTGCGGACCCTGTCATAACTGGAGAAGGACCCCAAGCTTTCCGATGCTATTCGAGAAAAACCACAAGATTCCGCACTCAAGGTGAGATGAGGAAAAATTCCCCTGCAGAGTCTCAAGAGAAATCCCACATTCCCGCTTTAAACGCGAACGGGTACTTGACACCCTTTATGCGACTCAAGACATTCCCTGACATAGCTGTCCCACTTGAGAGGAGAACACAATTTATGGAATCAACTTTAGATGAGGCCCTATTCCCATTCCACGCATCGAGAGTATTTCCGATATTCCCCTATGAAAACGAAAGGAGACATGACTTCCCAGGGACTACAGGAGCGAATTCCTGAGATCCCTGTAGCAACTCGAGAAGGACCCCAAGCTTTCTGCCGCAACTCGAGAAAAACCAAAAGATTCTGCACTCAAGGTGAGATGAGGAAATTTCCCCCAGCAGAGTCTCAAGAGAAATCTGACATTCCCGCTTGAAACGTGAACGGGTACTTGACACCCTTTATGCAACTCAAGACATTCCCTGACATAGCTGTCCCCACTTGAGAGGAGAACACAATTTATGGACTCATCTCCAGATGAGGTACTTGACACCATTTCTGCGACACAAAAAGAACACTTACTAAGGCGTCCCCACTGGAGACAGCACACAATTAACGGACTCATCTCTAGATGAAGCCAAATTCACATTCCGTGCCTCGAGAGAAATCCCGAAGTACCCTTTCCAACAGGAAAGGAGACCTGACTTTCCTGGGGCAACACGAGTGAGTTCCTGAGATCCCCGTTGCAGTCCGAAAGGGACCCCAAGCTTCCAGCCGCATTTCGAGAAAACCCACATGATTCTCCCCTCAATGAGAGATAATGAACATTTCTGCTGCAGAGTCTCAAGTGAAATCACACCTTCCCGCTTGAAACTCGAAAAGGTACTTGAAACCCTTTCTGCAACACAAAAAGATCCCTGATTAAGCCGTCCCCACTGGAGAGGAGCACACAACTAACAGACTCAACACAATATGAGACCCAAATCACATTCCACGCCACAAGCGGAATCCCGAGGTTCCCCTTCCAACATGATTGGAGACCTGACGTCCCTGGGACAACACGAGTGAGTTCCTTAAGTCCCATCGCAACTCGAGAAGGAGCCCAAGCTTCCCGCCGCAACTCGAGAAAAACCACAAGATTCTGCATTCAAGCTGAGATGAGGAAAAATTCCCATGCAGAGTCTCAAGAGAAATCCCACATTCCCGCTTGAAACTCGAACCGTGACTTTACACACTATATGTGACCCAAGACATTCCTTGACCTAGATGTCCCCACTGGAGAGGAGAACACAATTTATGGACTCAATTTTAGATGAGGCCCTATTCCCACTCTACTACTCAAGTGTAATCCCGAAGCTGTCCTTGCAACAAGAAAGGTGACCTGACCTCCCTGAAGTAAAAAGAGGTGGGTTCTGAGGTCACTGTCCCAACTCGAGAAGGACTACAAGTTTCCGGCTGCCACTCATTAAAAACCATGAGATTCTCCCAACAATGTAAGATGAGGAATTTGCTGCTGCAGAGTCTCAATTGAAATCCCACATTCTCGCTTGAAATTCGAACGGGTACTTGACACCCTTTCTGCAAAACAAAAAGTTTCCTGACTAAGCTGTCCCTACTGGAGAGGAGCACACAATTTACGGACTCATCTCTACATGACTTCCAATTCCCATTCCACGCCTCTAGAATAATCCCAAAGTTTCCCTTCCAACACGAAAGAAGACCTGACTTCCCTGGGACAACACTAGTGAGTTCCTGAGGTCCCCGTCGCAAGTCGAGAAGGACCCCAAGCTTCCCGCCGCAACTCGAATAAAACCACAAGATTCTGCACTCAAGGTGAGATGAGGAAAATTTCCCCTGCAGAGTCTCAAGAGAAATCCCACATTCCCACTTGAAACTCGAACGGGTAATTGACACCTTTTATTTGACCCAAAATGTTCCCCGTCATAACCTTCCACATTGAAGTGGAGCACACAATATACGCACACAACACTAGATCCGGACACATTCCTCCCCCGTGCCTCAAGAGGATTCCTGAGGTTCCCCTTCCAGCAGCAAAGAGGACCTAAATTCCATGGGACAACACGAGCCAGTTTCTGAATTCCCTGTTGCAATTCGAGAGGAACCCCAAGCTTTCCAACTGCAACTCGAGTAAAACGACAAGTTTCCGCCATCAATGCGAGATGAGGAACATTTCTGCTCCAGAATCTCAAGAGAAATCCCACATTCATGCTTGAAACTCGAACAGGTACTTGACACTCTTTATGCGACTAAAAAATTTCCCTAACATAGCCATCCCCACTGGAGAGGAGCACACAGTTTTCGAACTCAACTCGAGATGAGGCCCTAATCCCATTTATCGGCTCGAGAGTAAACCCGAAATTCCCATTCCAACACAAAAGTTGACCTGATTACCCTGAAGCAACACGAGCGAGTTCCTGAGGTCCCCGTCACATCTCGAGAGGGACCCCAGTCTTCCCACCGCAACTCGAGAAAAACCACAAGATTCTGCCCTCAAGGCCAGATGAGGAAATTTTCTGTTGCAGATTCTCAAGAGAAATACCACATGCCCGTTTGAAACTCGACAGGTTATTTTACATCCTTTATGTGACTCAGAAATTACACCGACATACCCAGCCCCAATCGTGAGGAACACCGAGTTTCCTGCCACAACTGACCAAGTGCCCCGTTTTCCAGTCCTCTTTTCCGGAAGGGAGTAGATTCCTCTGCTTTCTCTGGAATGGAGTACGGACGTCCCGGGCACACAGTACGAGGAGGCCGGTACCACCTTGAAACTCAGGAGAATCCCCGGGTTTTCAAAGCCCAAATGGAAAAGGTACGGATGTCCAAACCCACTCGAGATATTGTCTGATTCCACTGCACCAATCCAAATGTATCCTCGAGTATCAACTCAGAAGACGAGTGGAGACCTGACTCCCCGAGCATCCTCGGTACAATCTCCAGGTACAAATTCAAGTCAACTGTGGGCTAAAACAGCTTTTAAAACTCGAGAAGACAGCGGAGCTCCATGTCTGAATAATAGACGAGGCCTGACTCCCCAGGTGAATTTTGAGGGCTACCACGAGTTCCCTGACTCGACTGGAGAAGAACAAACAGTTGACTGACTCAACGCTAGCTGAGGCCCTATGACTCTGCTACTCCTTATAGAGGAATCCTGAGGGTCCCCTTCCAACAATATAGGAGACCTGACTTCCCTGAGGCAACAAGAGCGAGTTCCTGAGGTCCCCTTCACAACTCGAGAAGAACCCTAAGCTTCCCGCCAAAAATCGAGAAACTACACAATATTATCCCCTAAATGCTATATGAGGAAATTTTCCGCGGCACTGTCACAAGAGAAATCCGACATTCCCGCTTGAAACTCGAACAGGTACTTGACACCCTTTATGCGACCCAAAATCTTCACCGACAGCCATTCACATTGAAGAGGAGCACACAATTTACATACACAACACTAGATGCAGACCCATTCCTCTCCCGCACCTCGAGAGGAAACCTGAGGTTCCCCGTCCAACAAGAAAGGAGACCTAACATCCCTGGGACAACACGAGCGAGTTCCCGAGGTCCCTGTCACAACTCAAGAGGAACCCCAAGCTTTCTGCCACAAATCGAGAAAAACGACAACATTCCCCATCAATGCGAGATGAGGAACTTTTCTGCTGCAGAATCTCAAGAGGAATCCCACATTCCCTCTGAAACTCGAACGGGTACTTGACACCCTTAATGCAACTCAAAAAGTTCCCTAACATAGAAGTCCCCACTAGAAAGGAACACACAATTTATGGACTCAACTCGAGATGAATCCCTATTCCCATTTAAAGGCTCGAGAATAATCCCGAAGTTCCCCTTCAAACACAAAAGGGGACCTGACTTCCCTGAAGCAACACAAGTGAATTTTTTAGGTCAGCGTCACAACTCGAGAGCCGAAGGTTTCCGCTGCAACACAAGAAAAACCACAAGATTCTGCCCTCAAGGCGAGATGAGGAACATTTCCGTTGCAGATTCGCAAGAGAAATTCCACATTCCCACTTGAAACTCGACAGGTTATTTAACATCCTTTATGTGACTCCAAAATTAAACCGATACACAGCCCCAATCTAGAGGAACACCGAGTTTCCTACCACACTGACAAATTGCCCCGTTTTCCAGTCCTCTTTTCCAGATGAGAGTATTTCCTCTGCTTTCTCTGGAATGTAATCCGGAAGTTCCAGTCGCACAGAATGAGGAGGCGGGTACCACCTTGAAACTCGGCAGGATACACAGGTTTTCAAAACACAAATGGAAAAGGTACGGATGTCACCACCCACTCGAGATATTGTCTGATTCTACTACACAGATTCAAATCTATTCTCGAGTATCAACTCACAAGACTAGTGGAGACCTGACTCCTCGAGCATACTGGATACAATCTCTAGGTACAAATTCAAATCTAATGTGTCCTATCACCCGTTTTACAACTCGAGAAGAAAGTGCATTGCATGTCTGATCATGAGACGAGACCTGATTCCCCCGGTGAATTTTGAAAGCAACCCCGAGATCCCTGATGCCACTGGCAAGGAACATACAATTGACTGATTCTTCGCTAGATGCCACCGTATTCCTCTGCTGCACCTCGAGAGGAATCCGGAGGTTCCCCTTCCAACACGATAGGAGCCCTGACTTCCCTGGGGCAACACAAGCGAGTTCCTGAGTTCCCCGTCGCAACTCGAGAAAAACCCCAAGAACATGCCCTCAATCCTAGATGAGAAAATTTTCCCCAGCAGTGTCTCAAAAGAAATCCAACATTCTCGCTTAAAGCTCAAAAGGGTATTTGACACCCTTTATGCTACTCAGAAAATTCCCTGAAATAGCCGTCCCCAGTCGAGAGGCGCACACAATTTACGGACTCGACCCCAGATGAGGCCCTATTCCCATTTATTGTCTCGAGAGTAATCCTGAATTTCCCCTTCCAACACAAAAGGGGACCTGACTTCCCTGAAGCAACACGAGCAAGTTTCTAATTTCCCCGTCGCAACTCGAGAGAGACCCCAAGCTTCCCATTGCAACTCAATAAAAAACACAAGATTCTGCTCTCAAGGCGAGATGAGGACCATGTCTGTCACAGTTTCCCAAGAGAAGTCCCACATTCCCACTTGAAACTCGACAGGTTACTTAACATCCCTTATGTGACTCAAAAATTTCACTGACATACCCAGCCCCAATCGACAGGAACACCGAGTTTCCTGCCACAACTGACAATTGCCCCGTTTTCCAGACCTCTTTTCCAGATGACAGTCGATTCCCCTGCTTTATCTGGAATGAAATCCGGACGTTCCTTCAAAAGATAGGAGGAGGCCGGTACCATCTTGAATCTTGGGAGGTTCCCTGTGGTTTCAAAACACAATTGGTAAAGGTACAGATGTCCCCACCCACTCGAGTTATTGTCTGATTCCACTGCACCGATCCAAATGTATCCTCGAGGATCAACTCACAAGACGACTGGTGTCCAGACTCCCAGAGCATTTTCGATACAATCTCCAGGTACACATTCAATTCAACTGTGGAATAAACAAAATCTACAACTCGAGAAGAAAGCGGAGTTCCATGTCTGAACACGAGACGAGGCCTGACTCCCCAAGTGTATTTCGAGGGCAACCCCAAGATCCATGTCACCACTGGCAAGGAATACACAGTTGATCGACCCAAAGCTAATGCGGCCCTATTCGTATGCTGAGCCTCGAGAGGAATCCCGAGGTTCCCCTTCCAACACGACAGGAGACCTGACTTCCCTGCGGCAACACGAGCGAGTTCCTGAGGTCCCTGTCACAACTCAGGAAGAACCCCAAGCTTATCACGGCAACTCGAGAAGCACCACAAAAGTGTCCACTCAATGCGAGATGAGGAACTTTTCTGCTGCAGAGTCTTAAGAGAAATCACACATTCCCCCTTGAAATTTGAACGGGTTCTTGACACACTTTATGTCACCCAAAAACTTCCCCAACATAGCTGTCCACATGGAAGAGGAGCACACAATTTACGTACACAACACTAGAGGCAGCCCTATTCCTCTCCCGTGCCTCGAGAAGAATACCGAGGTTCCCCATCAAACACGATTGGAGACCTGACTTCCCAGGGATTACACGAGCGAGTTCCTGAGGTCCCCGTCGCAATTCGAGAAGGACCCCAAGCTTCCCGCCTCAACTCGAGGAAAAAAAAAAAAAAAACAAGATTCTGCACGCAAGGTGAGATGAGGGAAACTTCCCATGCAGAGTCTCAAGAGAAATCCCACATTCCCGCTTGTCTTGACACACTATATGCGACCCAAGACATTCCTTGAAAGAGCTGTCCCCACTGGAGAGGAGAACACAATTTATGGACTCAATTTTAGATGAGGCCCTATTCCCATTTTACGCCTCGAGTGTAATCCCGAAGCTCTCCTTGCAACAAGAAAGGTGATCTGACCTCCCTAAAGTAAAAAGAGCTAGGATCTGAGGTCACTGTCCCAACTCAATAGAAACTACAAGCTTCCCGCCGCAACTCGAGAAAAACCACAAGATTTTTCCTCAATGAAAGATGAGAAACATTTCTGTGCAGTATCAAGAGAGATAACACATTCCCGCTTGAAACTCGAAAGGGTACTTGAAACGCTTTCTGCGACACAAAAAGATCCCTGACTAAGCCGTCTCCCCACTGGAGAGGAGCACACAATTAACGGACTCAACACAAGATGAGATCCCAATCACATTCAACGCCACAAGCGGAATCCCGAGGTTCCCCTTCCAAAACGATTTGAGACATGATGTCACTGGGACAACACGAGTGAGTTCCTGAGATTCCAGTTGCAACTCAAGAAGGAGCCCAAGCTTCCAGCGGCAACTCGAGAACAACCACAAGATTCTGCACTCAAGGTGAGATGAGGAAAATTTCTCATGCAGAGTCTCAAGAGAAATCCCACATTCCCGCTTGAAACTCGAACCGGGCCTTGACACACTATATGCGACCCAAGACATTTCTTAACATAGCTGTCCCCACTGGAGAGGAGAACACAATTTATGGACTCAATTTAGATGAGGCCCTATTCACATTCTACGCCTCGAGTGTAACAAGGTGCTTGGAACAAGAAAGATGACCTGACCTACCTGAAGCAAAAAGAGCTAGGTTCGGAAGTCACTGTCGCAACTTGAGAGAGACTACAAGCTTCCCGCTGCAACTCGATAAAAACCACGAGATTCCCCCATCAATGCGAGATGAGGAATTTTCTGCTGCAGAGTCTAAAGGGAAATCCCACATTCTCCCATAAAATTCGAACGGGTACTTGACACACTTTCTGCACCAAAAAATTTCCCTGACTAAGCCGTCCCTACTGGAGAGGAGCACACAATTTATGGACTCATATCTAGATGACTTCCAATTCCCATTCCACGCCTCGAGAATAATCCCGAAGTTTCCCTTGCAACAAGAAAGGAGACCTGAGTTCCCTGGGGCAACAGTAGCGAGTTACTGAGGTCCCCATCGCAACTCGAGAAGGACCCCAAGTTTCCTGCTGCAACTCGAGAAAAACCACAAGATTCTGCACTCAATGTGAGATGAGGAAAATTTCCCCTGCAGAGTCTCAAGAGAAATCCCACATTACCCCTTGAAACTCGAATGGGTACTTGACACCCTTTATGCCACTCTAGACATTCCCTGACATAGCTGTCCCCACTTGAGAGGAGAACCGAATTTATGGACTCAAATTTAGATGAGACCCTATTCCCATTCTACACCTCGAGAGTAATCCCGAAGTTCCCCTACCAAAACGAAAGGAGATCTGACTTCCCAGGGAGTACAGGAGCGAGTTCCTGAGGTCCCTGTCGCACCTCTAGAAGGACCCCAAGCTGCCCGCCGCAACTCTAGAAAAAAAACAAGATTCTGCACTCAAGGCGAGATGAGGAAAATTTCCCCGGCAGAGGCTCAAGAGAAATCCCACATTCCTGCTTAAACTCGAACGGGTACTGGACACCATTTCTACGACACAAAATGGACCCTTACATGCCATCCCCACTGAAGAGGAGCACACAATTAACGGACTCATCTCGAGATGAGGCCCAATTCACATTCCACGCCTCAAGAGAAATCCCAAGGTACCCTTTTCAACAGGAAAGGAGACATGACTTCCGTGAGGTAACATGAGCGAGTTCCTGTGATCCCTGTCACAACCTGAAAGGGAACCAAGCTTCCAGCCTCAACTCGAGAAAAACCACAAGATTCTCCCCTCAATCAGAGCTGAGGAACGTTTCTGCTGCAGACTCTCAAGAGAAATCACACATTCCCGCTTGAAACTTGAAAGGGTACTTGAAACCCTTTCTGAGACACAAAAAGATCCCAGACTAAGCCGTCCCCACTGGAAAGAAGCACACAATTAATGGACTCAACACAAGATGAGACCCAAATCACATTCCACGCCACGAGAGGAATGCCGAGGTTCCCCTTCCAACACGATTGGAGACCTGAAGTCCCTGGGACAACACGAGCGAGTCCCTGAGGTCCCCTTCGCAACTGGAGAAGGAACCCAAGCTTCCCGCCACAACTCGAGAAAAACCTCAAGATTCTGCACTCAAGGTGAGATGAGGAAATTTTCCCATGCAGAGTCTCAAGAGAAATCCCACATTCCCGCTTGAAACTCGAACCGGGACTTGACACACTATATGCAACCCAAGACATTCCTTGACATATCTGTCCCCACTGGAGAGGAGAACACAATTTATGGACTCAACTTTAGATGAGGCCCTATTCCCATTCCACGCCTCGAGAGTAATCCCGAAGTTCCCCTACCAAAAGGAAAGGAGACCTGACTTCCCAGGTTTAACCGAGTTACCTGGCCCAACTCAAGAGGAATAGCGAGGTTCCTGCCACAGTTCAAGAAGAGACCCGTTTTCTACTTGGCATCCCCAGGTGAGGATCGATTCCCCTGCTTCGTCTGGAAATTAATCCCTATGTTCCCGTCAAATCTGAAGAGGAGGCTGATCTCCCCTTGAAACTCGAGAGGACACCGAGTAGTCGTGCCAAAATTCAAACAGACACCGATATCCCCATCCGCTCGACATAAGGACTGATTGCACTGTACCGATTCAAAGAGAAGCCTCAGGATCAACTAACACCACAGAGGGAGACCTGACTTCCTAGGTGCCTCATGGAGAAAAAGCCCCAGGACAGGAATGCAACTCGACATGAGGCCTCCCACCTATTTTATAACTCGGAAAGATAGCGGAGTTCCATGACTCAACAAAAGACGTGGCATGACTCCCTTGTTGAAACTTCATAGGATCACTGAGATCCATTTTGGAACTGGAGAGGCACCCTGAGGATAGCCCCTCAACTCTAGATGAGACCCTATTCCCCTGCACTGCCTCAAAAGGCATCCCAAAGTCTCCTCACACCTCAAAGGATTCCAGTCTTCCCAGAGACAACTTGAGAGTGTCCGTGAGGCCCCTGTTGCCACGCGAGGGATCCAAAAGTTTCCTGCCCCATCTCGAAAAACTCTGTGGGATTACTGATTTCAATGCAAATTGAGCCCGATTCCTCTGTATTGACACGAGAGCAATCACGACATTCCCCTCGCAACTTGACTTCCCTGAGGCAACAGAGTGTCAACCTGAGTTCAGTGTTATAAGTCAAAACGAAAGCCAAACGTCCCCTCACAACTCGCCAAAAAACACGAGATGCCCCAGGAACCTCACATGAGGCCCTTCTCTTCCTGCAGCGCCTGAAGAGCAATCCCGATTCAAGTTCTCTCTTGACATATGATAGGAGGCTTGAATCCCTATTTACAAATCAAGGGGCTCCTAGAATCCCCTTCTTCAATCGAGAGAAAACCCGAGTTTCTGTCCACACCTCTAGAAGAGCTCCGTATTCCCAGACTCTTCATGATATGAGCGTTCAAACCATGCTTCAACTGAACAGGAGTCCTATCTTCTTCTTCCACCACAAGAGGAGGCCTCTCTCTCCTATTGAAACTCGAGTGAACTCCCGCGGATCCTGCTGCAAGGATAAAGGACTGTGAGGTCCCCTTCCAATCGAGGTAGGTACTGATGATCTAGTTAAGCTTCAAGGGAACACAGACTACACATCACAACATGACCGGATACCTGACACCCATGCTGATCCGATAGAAAAATCCCTAATGAAACTCCTGATCACGACACCAGGACAGATTCCCCTTTTACAGCTTGAAAGGAAAGCAGAATTCCATGCTGCAAATCGAGACGAAACCTAACTCCCCAGTAGAACATTCATAGCAACCCCGAGATCCCTGTCGCCACTGGAGAGGAGCACACAGTTGACCAACTCAACGGTGGATGAGGCCCTATTCCTCTGCTTCCCCTCGAGAGGAATCCCGAGGTTTCCCTTCCAACACGATAGGAGATCTGACTTCCCTGATGAAACACCATCGAGTTCCTGAGGTCCCCGTCGCACCTCGAGAAGAACCCCAAACTTCCGCCTCAACTTGAGAAAAACCACAAGATAATCCCCTCACTCCCAGATGAGGAAATTTTCCGCTGCAGAGTCTCAAGAGAAATCCCACATTTCCGCTTGAAACTCGAACTGGTACTTGACACCCTTTATGCGACTCAAATACTACCCGACATAGGCGTCCCCCCTGGAGAGGAGCACATAATTTTCAGACTCAACACTAGATGAAACCTTATTCCCATTCCACGTCTTAAGGGTAATCCCGAGTACCCCTTCCAACACGAAAGGAGACCTGAATTCCCTGAAGCAACATGAGCAAGTTCCTAGGTCCCCATAGCAACTCGAGAGAGACCCGAATCTGTCCGACGCAACTCGAGAAAAACCACAAGATCCTACCCTCAAGGCGAGATGAGGAATATTTCCATTGCAGATTTTCGAGAGAAGTCCCACATTCCCACTGGAAACTCAATGTTACTTCACATCCTGTATGTGACTCAAAAATTACACCAACATACCCAGGTCCAGTCGAGAGGAACACCGAGATTCCCAACACAACTGACAAAGTGCCGCATTTCCCAGTCCTCTTTTCCAGATGACAGTCGATTCCCCTGCTTTGTCTGGAATGGAATCCGGACGTTCCCATCACACAGTATGAGGAGGCCGATACCACGTTGAAACTCAGCAGAATCCCCAGGATATCAAAACACACTTGGAAAATGTACCATTGTCCCCATGCACTGGAGATAATGTCTGATTCCACTGCACAGATTCATAATGTATCCTCGAGTATCAACTCACAAGACGAGTGGAGACCTGACTCCCCGAGCATTCTCAATACCATCTCCACGTACAAATTCAACTCGACTGTGGGGTAACACAACTTTTAAAACTCGAGAAAAAGTGGAGTTCCAATTCTGAACACGAGACGAGGCCTGTCTAGGCAGGTTAATTTTGAGAGCAACCCGAGAACCCTGTTGCTGCCAGAGAGGAATCCTGAGTTAAACGGACTCGAATCTAGATGCAGACCTATGTCTCTGCAGTGGCTCCAAAGGAAACCCGAGGTTCCTCTTGCAAAGTGAAAGGCGTTCTGACTTCCCAGAGAGAACACGGGAGGCTCCCTGATATTCCCGTCATTACTTGAGAGGATCACCGCATTTCCCTGCAGCAACCTATGAAAAACTTCGAGATTCCTCTTTCCAAGCAAGAAGAGGGCCATTTTTCCTGCAGCACATAGACAGATCTCGAGTTCCTTCTCCAATTTCGATATGAGGCTTGAATTCCTTGAGGCAACTTAAGGGTCGCCCAGAGATAACCGTCCCCATGAGAGATCAAAACCGAATTTCCCACCACAATTTAAGAGAAGCCCCGTGGTCACACCTCAGCTGAAAATAATGAGCCATTCCACTTTCAACTGAAGAGGAATCCCAACTTCCCCTCGCACAACCTGTCGAGACCTGTCACATCTATTGACACTCGAGGGCAACTCCGTGCACCCTGCAGCAAGTTCAAAGGACTCCCAGTTCACACTCACCTAGAGATGAGTCATGTTGCGCTTCAAGCAGCTCCAGTGGACACGGAGTATCACCGTCCAACATGATCTGAGGCATGAATCCCCCGCTGAGCCTCTTGAAGAAGCCCAAGTTTCCGCTTGAACAGACAGCAGACCTGACAATCCTTTTAAACTCAGCGGGAAAGCAGAGTTCCGAACCTAACAAAGACTAGGCTTGACTCCCCAGTGGAACCTTTGTTGCAACCCCAAGATCCCTGTGGCAACTGGAGAAGAACACTGAGTTTACCCACTTAAGTCTAAATTTGGCCCTCATGCCTTGCAGCGATGTGAAAGGAATCCCGAGGTTCCAATTTCAACATAAAATCAGACAGAACTTCTTGAAGCAAAACTAGTGAGTCCCAGTGGTTCCTGTCGGTACTCGAGAAGAACTCCAAGATTCAAGAAGCAACTGGAGGAAAACAATGAAATTCTCCACACCACGCGACAGGATGCGGATTTCCGCTGCAGAGTCTTAAGATAAATCCCACATTCCCTCTTCAAACTCGAAAGGATACTCGGCACCCTATACGCAACTCAGGAAATTACACGAGATACCCGGCCAAACTTGAGAGGGTCAGTGAGGTTCCTGCCACAGCTCAAGAAGAGACCCGTTATCCACTTGTCGTCTCCAGGTGAGGATCGATTCCTCTGCTACGTCTGGAAATTAATCCCGATTATCCCGTCGAATCTGAAGAGGAGGCCGATTTTCTCTTAACAATGGAGAGGACCCCAGGGAGTCGTGCAACAATTCAAAAAGAAACAGATTTCCCCATCCGTCAGACATAAGGACTGATTCCATTATACCGATTCAAAGAGAACTGTGGGATCAACTAACACCACAGAGGGAAGCCTGACTTCCCAGTTACAACATGGAGAAAAAGACCCAGGACAGAAATTCAGCTATGCAGGAGGCCTCCCACCCCTTTTACAACTCGGAAAGATAGCGGAGTTCCATGCCTCAACAAGAGACGTGGCTGACTGACCTGTTGAACCTTCATAGGAAAACTGAGAACCTTGTAGGAAATGGAGAGGCACCCAGAGGTGTGTGCCTCAATTCCAGATGAGACCCTATTCCCCTGCCTCAAAAGGCATCCCAAAGGCTCCTCACACCTCAAAAGGATTCCGCACTTCCTAGAGACAACTTGAGATGCTCTCTGAGGCCCCTGTTGCAACGCAAGGGATCCGAAAGTTTTATGCCCAACTCGAGAAACACATTGGGATTACCCCTTTCAATGCGAATTGAAGCCAGATTGCTATGCATTGACTTGAGAGCAATCACGACCTTCCCCTAAACACGTGACTTCCCGGAGGCAACAGAGTGTCATCCTGAGTTCCAAGTCGTAATTCGAAAGGAAATCCAAACTTTCCTTGCAAGCCGCAAAAAACCACGAGATGCCCCATGCAACGTCACATGAGGACCCTTTTTTTCCTGCAGTGCCTGGAGAGCAATACCGAGTTCTCTCTCAAGATAAGATAGGAGGCTTGAATCCCTATTTACAATTCAAGGGGCTCACATAATACCCGTCCTCAACCGAGAGACACCCCGAGTTTCTGTCCCCACCTCTAGAAGAGTTCCGTATTCCCAATCTTCTCATGATATGAGCTTTTAAATCATGCTTCAAATCAAGTGGTGTCCTATCTTCTCCCACCACAAGAGGAGGCCTCTCTCTCCTATTGAAACTCGAGTGAACTCCCGCGGATCCTGCTGCACGGATAAATGACTCTGAGTTCCCCCTCCAATCGAAGTAGGTCTTAATGATCTAGCAATGTTCCAAGGTAAAACCGACTATGACATCCCAACATGACAGGATACTTAACACCCATGCTGAGCCAATAGAAAAACCCCTAATGAACCGCCTGATCAGGATACGAGGACAGATTCCCTTTAACAGCTCGAAAGGAAAGCAGAATTCCATGCCTCAAATCGAGGCGAAACCTGACTCCCCGGTAGAAACTTCATAGCAAACCCGAGATCCCTGTCGCCACTGGAGAGGAACACACAGTTGACCAAATCAACGCTGGATGCAACCCTATTCCTCTGCTGCACCTCGAGAGGAATCCCGAGGTTTCCCTTTCAACACGATAGGAGATCTGACTTCCCTGGGGCAAAACGAGTGAGTTCCTTAGGTCCCTATCGCAACTCGAGAAGAACCCCAAGCTCCCCACCGCAACTCGAAAAAAACCACAAGATACTCCCCTCAATGCCAGATGAGGAAATTTTCCGCTGCAAAGTCTCAAGAGAAATCCCACATTCCCGCTTGAAACTCGAAAGAGTAATTGACCCCGTTCTGACTTCCCAGAGACAACGCAGGAGGCTCCCTGATATTCCCGTCATTACTTGAGAGGATCAACACACTTCCCCCATCAACCTAAGGAAAACATCAAGATTCCTCTTTCCAAGCAAGATGAGGCCCTTTTTTTCTGCAGCACATAGACAGAAGTCTCAAGATCCTTCTCCAAATTGGATATGAATATTGAATTCCTTGATGCAGTTTAAGGGTTCCCCAGAGATACCATCCCAATGAGGGAAGAAAACCGAATTTCCCGCCACAATTTAAGAGAAGCCCCGTGGTCACACCTTAGCTGAAGATAAGGGGCCATTCCACTTTCAACAGAAGGGGAATCCCAACTTCCCCTCACACCACGTGTCGAGACCTGTCACATCTATTGACACTCG
The DNA here is from genome assembly GCF_049115385.1 of Moschus berezovskii. Taxonomy (NCBI): domain Eukaryota; kingdom Metazoa; phylum Chordata; class Mammalia; order Artiodactyla; family Moschidae; genus Moschus; species Moschus berezovskii. The sequence goes on along the minus strand of NC_142477.1, from coordinate 4,134,947 downwards.
AGGGCAAACCCGTGCATCCTGCAACAAGGTCAAAAAACTCAGAGTTCACACGCAACTAGAGATGAGTCATGTTGTGCTTCAAGAAGCTCCAGTGGAACCTGGAGTATCACCGTCCAACATGATCTGAGGCATGAATCCCCCGCTGAGAATCTCGAAAAAGCTCAAGTTTCCCGATTGTACAAAGAGCAGACCTGACAATCCTTTTAAATTCAGCAGGAATACAGAGTTCCAAACTCAACTATGACTAGGCCTGACTCCCCAGTGGAAACTTCATTTCAACCCCAAGATCCCTGTGGCTGCTGGAGATTAACACTGAGTTTATCCACTCGAGTCTAAATTTGGCCCTCATGCCTTGCATCGATGTGAAAGGAATCCCTAGGTTCCACTTACAACAGGAAATCAGACCCGACTTTCCAGAAGCAAAACTAGCGAGTAACAGTGGTTCCTGTCGGTATTTGAGAAAACCTCCAAGCTTCAAGACGCAACTAGAGAAAAACCATGAAATTCTCCACACCACGCGACAGGACGCCCCTTTCAGCTGCAGCGTCTTAAGAGAAATCCCACATTCCCTCTTCAAACTCGAAAGGATACTCGGCCCCCTATACGCAACTCAAGAATTTAACCGAGATACCCGGCCAGACTCGAGAGGAGCAGTGAGGTTCCTGCCACAGCTCAGGAAGAGTCCCGTTTTCCACTTGTCTTCTCCAGGTAAGGATCGATTCCTCTGCTTCGTCTGGTAATTAATTCCGATGTTACCGTCAAATCTGAAGAGGGGGCCGATCTTCCCTTGACACTCGAGAGGACCCCGGGGAGTCATGGCACAATTCAAAAAGACACCGATTTCCCCATCCGCCCGACATAAGGACTGATTCCACTGTACCGATTCAAAGAGAACTGTGGGATCAACTAACACCACAGAGGGAGGCCTGACACTCCAGTACTCTCTTGAGATTCGGCAGTGGAAAATTTCCTCACCTGACATTGAGGGGAGAATCTTGTGGTTTTTCTCGAGTTGCGGCGGGAAGCGTGGGGTTCTTCTCGAGTTGCGACGGGGACCTCAGGAACTCGCTCATGTTGTCCCAGGGAAGTCAGATCTCCTATCATGTTGAAAGGGAAACCTCGGGGTTCCTCTCGAGGTGCAGCAGTGGAATAGGGCCGCATCCAGCGTTGAGTTGGTCAACTGTATGTTCCTCTCCAGTGGCGACAGGGATCTCGGGGTCGCTATGAAGGTTCTACCGGGGAGTCAGATTTCGTCTCGATTTGAGGCATGGAATTCTGCTTTCCTTTCGAGTTGTAAAAGGGGAATCTGTCCTCGTGTCATGATCAGGCGGATTATTAGGGGTTTTTCTATTGGCTCAGCATGGGTGTTAGGTATCCTGTCATGTTGTGATGTCATAGTCGGTTTTACCTTGGAGCATTGCTAGATCATCAGGACCCACCTCAATTGGACGGGGAACTCAGAGTCATTTATCCTTGCAGCAGGATCCGCGGGAGTTCACTAGAGTTTCAATGGGAGAGAGAGGCCTCCTCTTGTGGTGGGAGAACAAGATAGGACTCCTCTTGAGTTGAAGCAGGCTTTGAACATTCATATCGTGAGGAGGTTGGGAATACTGAGCTCTTCTAGAGGTGTGGACAAAAACTCGAGGTTTCTCTCGATTGAAAACTGGTATTCTTGGAGTCCCTTGAACTGGGAATAGGGAGTCAAGCCTCCTATCGTATCTTGAGAGAGAATTAGGGATTGCTATCCAGGCGCTGCAGGAAAAAAGGGGCCCCATGTGACGTTGCCTGAGGCATCTGGTGGTTTTTCGCGAGTTGCGGGGGGAAGTTTGGCTTTCCTTTAGAGTTACGACGTGGAACTCAGGATGACACTCTGTTGCCTCCGGGAAGTCAAGTGGCTAGGGGAAGGTGGTTATTACGCTCGAGTCAATGCAGAGGAATCGGGCTTCACTTCTCATTGAAAGGCGTAATCCCAAAGTGTTACTCTAATAAGTATATGTACCATTTTGACTAATTTTTCAGAGTTCTTTAAAAAAAAAAAAAAGCAACGATATTTTGTATACTTAATAAAGATTACACATAATTTGTTTCAAAAAAAAAAAAAAGAAAGAAAGTGGAACCTCGGGATTCCTTTTGAGTCGCTGCCGGGCATGAGAGCGACATTTAGACTTGAGTGGGTAAACTCAGTGTTCCTCTCCAGTGGCCACAGGGATCCTGGGGTTGTAATGAAGGTTCCACTGGGGAGTCAAGCCTAGTCTTTGTTGAGGTTGGAACTCTGCTATCCCGCCGAGTTTAAAAAGAATGTCATGTCTGATGACTGTTCAAGTGGGAAACTTGGGCTTGTCTCCAGAGGCTCAAATCATGTTGGGCGGTGAACTCCGTGTTCCACTGGAACTGCTTGAAGCGCAATATGACTCTCCTCTAGTTGAGTGTGAACTCGGAGTCCTTTGACTTTGCTGCATGAGGCACAGGGTTGCCCTCGAGTGTCAATAGATGTGACAGATCTCGACACGAGGTGCCAGGGGAAGTCGGGATTCCTCTTCAGTTGAAAGTGGAATGATCCATTATCTTCAGCTGAGGTGTCACCATGGGGCTTCTCTTAAATTGTGGATGGAAATTTGGTTTTCTTCTCTCATTGGGACGGGTATCTCTGGGGAAACCTTAAGTTGCCTCAAGGAATTCAAGCCTCATTTCGAATTTGGAGAAGGAACTCGAGACCTACGTGCTGCAGGGGAAAAGGCCTCATCTTGCTTGGAAAGAGGAATCTCTAGGTTTCCCGTAGGTTGATGGGGGAAGTGTGTTGATCCTCTCAAGTAGCCACGGGAATATCAGGGAGCCTCCCATTTTGCCTCTGTGAACACCGAACGCCTTTCCTTTTGCAAGAGGAACCTCGGGTTTCCTTTGGATCTGCTGCAGAGAAATAGATCTGCATCTAGATTCGAGTCCGTGTAAGTCAGCATTCCTCTCCAGCAGCACCAGGGTTCTCGGAGTAGCTCTCAAAATTCACCTGGGGAGACATGCCTCGTCTCCTGTTCAGAATTAGGACTCCGCTTTCTTCTCGAGTTGTCAAAGGGGTGTTAGGCCAGAGTCGAGTTGAATATGTATTTGGAGGTTATTCGAGAATGCTTGGGGAGTCAGGTCTCCACTCATCTTGTGAGTTGATACTCGAGGATACATTATGAATCTGTGCAGTGGAATCAGCCATTATCTCCAGTGCATGGTGACATTGGTCCTTTTCCAAGTGTGTTTTGATATCCCGAGTATTCTGCTGAGTTTCAACGTGGTATCGGCTTCCTCATACTGTGCGATGGGAACGTTCAGATTCCATTCCAGACAAAGCAGGGGAATCGACTGTCATCTGGAAAATGGGATTGGGAAATGCAGCCATTTGTCAGTTGTGTCGGGAGTTTCCGTGTTCCTCTCGATTGGGGCTGGGTATGTCAGTGTAATTTTTGAGTCACATAAAGGATGTGAATTAACTTGTCGAGTTTCCAGCGAGAATGTGGGAATTCTCTTGAGAATCTGCAACAGAAATATTCCTCATCTCACCTTGAGGACAGGATCTTGTGGTTTTTCTCGAGTTGCGTCGGGCTGCTTGGGATCTCTCAATTTGCGACAGGGACCTAGGAACTCGCTCATGTTGCTTCAGGGAAGTCAGGTCTCCTTTCGTGTTAGAAGGGTACTCGGGATTACTCTCGAGTGGTGGAATGGGAATAGGGCCTCATCTAATGGTGAGTCCGAAAATTGTGTGCTCCTCTCCAGTGGGGACGACTATGTTGGGTAGTTGTTGAGTCGCAAGCTGCTACTGCTGCGGCTGCTAAGTCACTTCAGTCGTGTCCGACTCTGTGAGACCCCATAGACGGCAGCCCACCAGGCTCCCCCGTCCCTAGAATTCTCCAGGCAGGAACAATGGAGTGGGTTGCCATTTCCTTCTTCAGTGTGTGAAAGTGAAAAGAGAAAGTGAAGTCGCTCAGTCGTGTCCGACCCTTAACGACCCCACAGACTGCAGCATACCAGGCTGCTCCATCCATGGGATTGTCCAGGCAAGAGTACTGGAGTGGGGTGCCTTCTCCATAAAGGGTGTCAATTACTCATTCGAGTTTCAAGTGGGAATGTGGGATTTCTCTTGAGACTCGGCAGCGGAAAATTTCCTCACCTGGCATTGAGGGGAGAATCTTGTGGTCTTCCTTGAGTTGCGGCGGGAAGCTTGGGGTTCTTCTCGAGTTGCGACGGGGACCTCAGGAACTCGCTCATGTTGTCCCAGGGAAGTCAGATCTCCTATCATGTTGAAAGGGAAACCTCGGGGTTCCTCTCGAGGTGCAGCAGAGGAATAGGGCCGCATGCAGCTTTTAGTTGGTCAACTGTGTGCTCCTCTCCAGTGGCGACAGGGATCTCGGGGTTGCTATGAAGGTTCTACCGGGGAGTCAGATTTCGTCTCGATTTGAGGCATGGAATTCTGCTTTCCTTTCGAGTTGTTAAAGTGGAATCTGTCCTCCTGTCTTGATCAGGCGGTTCATTAGGGCTTTTTCTATTGGCTCAGCAAGGGTGTTAGGTATCCCGTCATGTTGTGATGTCAGTGTCGGTTTTACCTTGGAGGATTGCTAGATCATCAGGATCCACCTGGATTGGAGGGACAACTCAGAGTCCTTTATCTTTGCAGCAGGATCCACGGGAGTTCCCTCGAATTTCAATAGGAGACAGAGGCCTCCTTTTGTGGTGGGAGAACAAGATAGGACTCCTCTTGAGTTGAAGCAGGCTTTGAACATTCATATCGTGAGGAGGTTGGGAATACTGAGCTCTTCTAGAGGTGTGGACAAAAACTCGGGGTTTCTCTCGATTGAAGACAGGTATTCTTGGAGTCCCTTGAGCTGAGAATAGGGAGTCAAGCCTCCTATCGTATCTTGAGAGAGAATTCGGGATTGCTATCCAGGAGCTGCAGGAAAAAAGGGGCCCCATGTGACGTTGCCTGAGGCATCTGTTGGTTTTTCGCGACTTGCAGTGGGAAGTTTGGCTTTCCTTTTGAGTTACGACTTGGAACTCAGGATGACACTCTGTTGCCTCCGGGAAGTCAAGTGGCTAGGGGAAGGTGGTTATTATGCTCGAGTCAATGCAGAGGAATCGGGCTTCAATTCTCATTGAAAGGCATAATCCCAAAGTGTTACTCTAATAAGTTTATGTACCATTTTGACTAATTTTTTAGAGTTCTTTAAAAAAAAAGCAACGATATTTTGTATACTTAATAAAGATTACACATAATTTGTTTCAAAAAAAATTGGAGTTCAAATTCTGAAGACGAGACGAGGCATGTCTCCCCAGGTGAATTTTGAGAGCTACCCCTATAACCCTGGTACTGCTGGAGAGGAATGCTGACTTAAATGGACTCGAATCTCAATGCAGATCTTTTTCTCTGCAGCAGCTCCAAAGGAAACCCGAGGTTCCTCTTGCAAAAGGAAAGGCGTTCGGTGTTCACAGAGACAACACGGGAGGCTCCCTGATATTCCCGTGGCTACTTGAGAGGATCAACACACTTCCCCCATCAACCTAAGGAAAACCTCGAGATTCCTCTTTCCAAGCAAGATGAGGCCATTTTTCCTGCAGCACATAGAAGTCTCGAGTTCCTTCTCCAAATTCGATATGAGGCTTGAATTCCTTGAGGCAACTAAAGGGTTCCCCAGAGATACCCGTCCCAATGAGAGAAGAAAACCAAATTTCCATCCACAATTTAAGAGAAGCCCCGTGGTCACACCTCAGCTGAAGATAATGGATCATTCCACTTTCAACTGAAGAGGAATCCCAACTTCCCCTGGCACCTCGTGTCGAGACCTGTAACATCTATTGACACTCGAGGGCAACCCTGTGCCTTGTGCAGCAAAGTCAAAGGACTCCGAGTTGACACTCAACTAGAGATGAGTCATATTGCGCTTCAAGCAGCTCCAGGGGAACACGGAGTATTCCCGACATTATCTGAGCCTCTGGAGACAAGCCCAAGTTTCCCACTTGAACAGTCATCAGACTTGACAATCCTTTTAAACTCGGCGGGATAACAGAGTTCCAACCTCAACAAAGACTAGGCCTGACTCCCCAGTGGAACCTTCATTGCAACCCCAGGATCCCTGTGGCCACTGGAGAGGAACACTGAGTTTATCCACTCAAGTCTAAATGTGGGTCTTATGCCCGGCAGCAACTCAAAAGGAATCCCAAGGTTCCACTTTCAACAGGAAATCAGACCCGATTCTCGGAAGCAAAACTAGAGAGTCCCAGTGGTTCCTGTCGGTACTCGAGAAGACCTCCATGCTTTAAGACGCAACTCGAGAGAAACCATGAAATTCTCCTCACCACGTGACAGGACGCCTCTTTCAGCTGCAGCGTCTTAAAAGAAATCTCACATTCCCTCTTCAAACTGGAAAGAATACTCAGCCCCCTATACGCAACTCAAGAATTTAACCGAGATACTCGGCCAAACTCGAGAGGAGCAGTGAGGTTCCTGCCACAGCTCAGGAAGAGTCCCGTTTTCCACTTGTCTTTTCCAGGTGAGGATCGATTCCCCTGCTTCGTCTGGAAATTAATTCCAATGTTACCGTCGAATCTGAAGAGGGGGCCGATCTTCCCTTAACACTCGAGAGGACCCCGAGGAGTCATGCCACAATTCAAAAAGACACTGATTTCCCCATCCACCCGACATAAGGACTGATTCCACTGTACCGATTCAAAGAGAACCCCCGGGATCAACTAACATCACAGAGGGAGGCCTGACTTCCCAGGTGCATCATGGAGAAAAAGCCCCAGGACAGAAATTCGACTTGATAGGAGGCCTCCCACCTCTTTGACAACTCGAAAAGATAGCGCAGTTCCGTGCCTCATCAAGAGAGGTGGCTGACTGGCCTGTTGACACTTCATAGGAACACTCAGATCCTTGTCGCAAATGGAGAGGCACCCCGAGGTGTGTGCCTCAATTCCAGATGAGATCTTATTCCCCTGCCTCAACAGGCATCCCAAAGACTCCTCATACCTCAAAAGGATTCCAGACTTCCCAGAGACACCTTGAGAGGCTCCATGAGGCCCCTGTTGCAACGCGAGGGATCTGAAAGTTAACTGTCCAACTCGAGAAACACTTTGGGATTACCCCTTTCAATGTGCATTGTAGCCCGATTCCTCCTCATTGACTCGAGAGTAATAACCACCTTTCCCTAGCCACTTGACGTCCAGGAGGCAACAGAGTGTCATCCTGAGTTCCAAGTCGTAACTCAAAAGGAAAGCCAAACTTCCCCCCGCAACTCGCGAAAAACCTCCAGATGCCTCAGGCAACGTCACATGGGGCCCCTTTTTTCCTGCAGCTCCTGGATAGCAATCCCGAATTCTCTCTCAAGATACGATAGGAGGCATGAATCCCTATTCACATTTCAAGGGACTACAAGAATACCCGTCTTCAATCAAGAGAAACCCCAAGTTTCTCTCTACACCTCTAGAAGAGCTCAGTATTCCCAACCTCCTCACGATATGAATGTTCAAAGCCTGCTTCAACTCAAGAGGAGTCCTATCTTGTTCTCCCACCACAAGAGGAGGCCTCTGTCTCCTATTGAAATTCGAGTGAACTCCCATGGATCCTGCTGCAAAGATAAAGGACTCTGAGTTGCCCCTCCAATCCAGGTGGATCCTGATGATCTAGCAATCCTCCAAGGTAAAACCGACACTGACATCACAACATGACGGGATACCTAACACCCTTGCTGAGCCAATAGAAAAAGCCCTAATGAACCGCCTGATCAAGACAGGAGGACAGATTCCACTTTAACAACTCGAAAGGAAAGCAGAATTCCATGCCTCAAATCGAGACGAAACCTGACTCCCCGGTAGAACCTTCATAGCAACCCCGAGATCCCTGTTGCCACTGGAGAGGAGCACACAGTTGACCAACTAAAAGCTGCATGCGGCCCTATTCCTCTGCTGCACCTCGAGAGGAACCCCGAGGTTTCCCTTTCAACATAATAGGAGATCTGACTTCCTGAGCGAGTTCCTGAGGTCCCCGTCGCAACTCGAGAAGAACCCCAAGCTTCCCGCCGCAACTCAAGAAAGACCACAAGATTCTCCCCTCAATGCCAGGTGAGGAAATTTTCCGCTGCCGAGTCTCAAGAGAAATCCCACATTCCCACTTGAAACTCGAATGAGTAATTGACACCCTTTATGGAGAAGGCAATGTCACCCCACCCCAGTACTCTTGCCTGGACAATCCCATGGATGGAGCAGCCTGGTATGCTGCAGTCGGTGGGGTCCCTAAGGGTCGGACACGACTGAGCAACTTCACTTTCTCTTTTCACTTTCACACACTAAAGAAAGAAATGGCAACCCACTCCCCTGTTCCTGCCTGGAGAATTCTAGGGACGGGGGAGCCTGGTGGGCTGCCGTCTATGGGGTCGCACAGAGTCAGACATGACTGAAGTGACTTAGCAGCCGCAGCAGTAGCAGCTTGCGACTCAACAACTACCCGACATAACCGTCCCCACTGGAGAGGAGCACACAATTTTCGGACTCACCATTAGATGAGGCCCTATTCCCATTCCACGACTCGAGAGTAATCGCGGGTACCCCTTCCAACACGAAAGGAGACCTGACTTCCCTGAAGCAACATGAGCGAGTTCCTATGTCCCCGTCGCAACTAGATAGACCCCAAGCTGCCAGACGCAACTCGAGAAAAATCACAAGATCCTGTCCTCAAGTCGAGATGAGGAATATTTCTGTTGCAGTTTCTCAAGAGAAGTCCCACATTCCCGCTGGAAACTCAAATAGTTACTTCATATCCTTTATGTGACTCAAAAATTACACCGAAATACCCAGCCCCAATCGAGGGGAACACTGAGATTCCCGACAAAACTGACAAAGGGACGCGTTTCCCAGTCCTCTTTTCCAGATGAGAGTCGATTCCCCTGCTTTGTCTGGAATGGAATTCGGACGTTCCCATCGCACAGTATGAGGAGGCCGATACCACGTTGAAACTCAGCAGTATCCCCGGGATATCAAAACACACTTGGAAAAGGTACCAAAGTCCCCATGCACTGGAGATAATGTCTGATTCCACTGCACAGATCATAATGTATCCTCGAGTATCAACTCACAAGACGAGTGGAGACCTGACTCCCCGAGCATTCCCGAACAATCTCCAAATACATATTCAACTCGACTGTGGCCTAACACCCCTTTGACAACTCGAGAAGAAAGCGGAGTTATAATTTTGAACAGGAGACGAGGCATGTCTCCCCAGGTTAATTTTGAGAGTTACCCCGAGAGGAATATCTCTGGAGAGGAATGCTGACTCAAACGGACTCGAATCTAGATGCAGATCTATTTCTCTGCAACAGCTCCAAAGGAAACCCGAGGTTCCTCTTGCAAAAGGAAAGGCGTTCGGTGTTCACAGAGACAACACGGGAGGCTCCCTGATATTCCCGTGGCTACTTGAGAGGATCAACACACTTCCCCCATCAACCTAAGGAAAACCTCGAGATTCCTCTTTCCAAGCAAGATGAGGCCATTTTTCCTGCAGCACATAGAAGTCTCGAGTTCCTTCTCCAAATTCGATATGAGGCTTGAATTCCTTGAGGCAACTAAAGGGTTCCCCAGAGATACCCGTCCCAATGAGAGAAGAAAACCAAATTTCCATCCACAATTTAAGAGAAGCCCCGTGGTCACACCTCAGCTGAAGATAATGGATCATTCCACTTTCAACTGAAGAGGAATCCCAACTTCCCCTGGCACCTCGTGTCGAGACCTGTAACATCTATTGACACTCGAGGGCAACCCTGTGCCTTGTGCAGCAAAGTCAAAGGACTCCGAGTTGACACTCAACTAGAGATGAGTCATATTGCGCTTCAAGCAGCTCCAGGGGAACACGGAGTATTCCCGACATTATCTGAGCCTCTCGAGACAAGCCCAAGTTTCCCACTTGAACAGTCATCAGACTTGACAATCCTTTTAAACTCGGCGGGATAACAGAGTTCCAACCTCAACAAAGACTAGGCCTGACTCCCCAGTGGAACCTTCATTGCAACCCCAGGATCCCTGTGGCCACTGGAGAGGAACACTGAGTTTATCCACTCAAGTCTAAATGTGGGTCTTATGCCCGGCAGCAACTCAAAAGGAATCCCAAGGTTCCACTTTCAACAGGAAATCAGACCCGATTCTCGGAAGCAAAACTAGAGAGTCCCAGTGGTTCCTGTCGGTACTCGAGAAGACCTCCATGCTTTAAGACGCAACTCGAGAGAAACCATGAAATTCTCCTCACCACGTGACAGGACGCCTCTTTCAGCTGCAGCGTCTTAAAAGAAATCTCACATTCCCTCTTCAAACTGGAAAGAATACTCAGCCCCCTATACGCAACTCAAGAATTTAACCGAGATACTCGGCCAAACTCGAGAGGAGCAGTGAGGTTCCTGCCACAGCTCAGGAAGAGTCCCGTTTTCCACTTGTCTTTTCCAGGTGAGGATCGATTCCCCTGCTTCGTCTGGAAATTAATTCCAATGTTACCGTCGAATCTGAAGAGGGGGCCGATCTTCCCTTAACACTCGAGAGGACCCCGAGGAGTCATGCCACAATTCAAAAAGACACTGATTTCCCCATCCACCCGACATAAGGACTGATTCCACTGTACCGATTCAAAGAGAACCCCCGGGATCAACTAACATCACAGAGGGAGGCCTGACTTCCCAGGTGCATCATGGAGAAAAAGCCCCAGGACAGAAATTCGACTTGATAGGAGGCCTCCCACCTCTTTGACAACTCGAAAAGATAGCGCAGTTCCGTGCCTCATCAAGAGAGGTGGCTGACTGGCCTGTTGACACTTCATAGGAACACTCAGATCCTTGTCGCAAATGGAGAGGCACCCCGAGGTGTGTGCCTCAATTCCAGATGAGATCTTATTCCCCTGCCTCAACAGGCATCCCAAAGACTCCTCATACCTCAAAAGGATTCCAGACTTCCCAGAGACACCTTGAGAGGCTCCATGAGGCCCCTGTTGCAACGCGAGGGATCTGAAAGTTAACTGTCCAACTCGAGAAACACTTTGGGATTACCCCTTTCAATGTGCATTGTAGCCCGATTCCTCCTCATTGACTCGAGAGTAATAACCACCTTTCCCTAGCCACTTGACGTCCAGGAGGCAACAGAGTGTCATCCTGAGTTCCAAGTCGTAACTCAAAAGGAAAGCCAAACTTCCCCCCGCAACTCGCGAAAAACCTCCAGATGCCTCAGGCAACGTCACATGGGGCCCCTTTTTTCCTGCAGCTCCTGGATAGCAATCCCGAATTCTCTCTCAAGATACGATAGGAGGCATGAATCCCTATTCACATTTCAAGGGACTACAAGAATACCCGTCTTCAATCAAGAGAAACCCCAAGTTTCTCTCTACACCTCTAGAAGAGCTCAGTATTCCCAACCTCCTCACGATATGAATGTTCAAAGCCTGCTTCAACTCAAGAGGAGTCCTATCTTGTTCTCCCACCACAAGAGGAGGCCTCTGTCTCCTATTGAAATTCGAGTGAACTCCCATGGATCCTGCTGCAAAGATAAAGGACTCTGAGTTGCCCCTCCAATCCAGGTGGATCCTGATGATCTAGCAATCCTCCAAGGTAAAACCGACACTGACATCACAACATGACGGGATACCTAACACCCTTGCTGAGCCAATAGAAAAAGCCCTAATGAACCGCCTGATCAAGACAGGAGGACAGATTCCACTTTAACAACTCGAAAGGAAAGCAGAATTCCATGCCTCAAATCGAGACGAAACCTGACTCCCCGGTAGAACCTTCATAGCAACCCCGAGATCCCTGTTGCCACTGGAGAGGAGCACACAGTTGACCAACTAAAAGCTGCATGCGGCCCTATTCCTCTGCTGCACCTCGAGAGGAACCCCGAGGTTTCCCTTTCAACATAATAGGAGATCTGACTTCCTGAGCGAGTTCCTGAGGTCCCCGTCGCAACTCGAGAAGAACCCCAAGCTTCCCGCCGCAACTCAAGAAAGACCACAAGATTCTCCCCTCAATGCCAGGTGAGGAAATTTTCCGCTGCCGAGTCTCAAGAGAAATCCCACATTCCCACTTGAAACTCGAATGAGTAATTGACACCCTTTATGGAGAAGGCAATGTCACCCCACCCCAGTACTCTTGCCTGGACAATCCCATGGATGGAGCAGCCTGGTATGCTGCAGTCGGTGGGGTCCCTAAGGGTCGGACACGACTGAGCAACTTCACTTTCTCTTTTCACTTTCACACACTAAAGAAAGAAATGGCAACCCACTCCCCTGTTCCTGCCTGGAGAATTCTAGGGACGGGGGAGCCTGGTGGGCTGCCGTCTATGGGGTCGCACAGAGTCAGACATGACTGAAGTGACTTAGCAGCCGCAGCAGTAGCAGCTTGCGACTCAACAACTACCCGACATAACCGTCCCCACTGGAGAGGAGCACACAATTTTCGGACTCACCATTAGATGAGGCCCTATTCCCATTCCACGACTCGAGAGTAATCGCGGGTACCCCTTCCAACACGAAAGGAGACCTGACTTCCCTGAAGCAACATGAGCGAGTTCCTATGTCCCCGTCGCAACTAGATAGACCCCAAGCTGCCAGACGCAACTCGAGAAAAATCACAAGATCCTGTCCTCAAGTCGAGATGAGGAATATTTCTGTTGCAGTTTCTCAAGAGAAGTCCCACATTCCCGCTGGAAACTCAAATAGTTACTTCATATCCTTTATGTGACTCAAAAATTACACCGAAATACCCAGCCCCAATCGAGGGGAACACTGAGATTCCCGACAAAACTGACAAAGGGACGCGTTTCCCAGTCCTCTTTTCCAGATGAGAGTCGATTCCCCTGCTTTGTCTGGAATGGAATTCGGACGTTCCCATCGCACAGTATGAGGAGGCCGATACCACGTTGAAACTCAGCAGTATCCCCGGGATATCAAAACACACTTGGAAAAGGTACCAAAGTCCCCATGCACTGGAGATAATGTCTGATTCCACTGCAGAGATCATAATGTATCCTCGAGTATCAACTCACAAGACGAGTGGAGACCTGACTCCCCGAGCATTCCCGAACAATCTCCAAATACATATTCAACTCGACTGTGGCCTAACACCCCTTTGACAACTCGAGAAGAAAGCGGAGTTATAATTTTGAACAGGAGACGAGGCATGTCTCCCCAGGTTAATTTTGAGAGTTACCCCGAGAGGAATATCTCTGGAGAGGAATGCTGACTCAAACGGACTCGAATCTAGATGCAGATCTATTTCTCTGCAACAGCTCCAAAGGAAACCCGAGGTTCCTCTTGCAAAAGGAAAGGCGTTCGGTGTTCACAGAGACAACACGGGAGGCTCCCTGATATTCCCGTGGTTACTTGAGAAGATCAACACACTTCCCCCATCAACCTAAGGAAAACCTCGAGATTCCTCTTTCCAAGCAAGATGAGGCCTTTTTTCCTGCAGCACATAGAAGTCTCGAGTTCCTTCTCCAAATTCGATATGAGGCTTGAATTCCTTGAGGCAACTTAAGTGTTCCCCAGAGATACCCGTCCCAATGAGAGAAGAAAACCAAATTTCCATCCACAATTTAAGAGAAGCCCCGTGGTCACACCTCAGCTGAAGATAATGGATCATTCCACTTTCAACTGAAGAGGAATCCCAACTTCCCCTGGCACCTCGTGTCGAGACCTGTCACATCTATTGACACTCGGGGGCAACCCTGTGCATCGTGCAGCAAGATCACAGGACTCCGAGTTCACACTCAACTAGAGATGATCATATTGCGCTTCAAGCAGTTCCAGAGGAACACGGAGTATCACCTCTGAACATGATCTGAGCCTCTCGAGACAAGCCCAAGTTTCCTGCTTGAACAGTCATCAGACATGACAATCCTTTTAAACTCGGCGGGATAGCAGAGTTCCAACCTCAACAAAGACTAGGCCTGACTCCCCAGTGGAACCTTCATTGCAACCCCAGAATTCTTGTGGCCACTGGAGAGGAAAACTGAGTTTACCCATTCAAGTCTAAATGTGACTCTCCTGCCCGGCAGCAACTCGAAAGGAATCCCGAGGTTCCACTATCAACAGGAAATCAGACCCGATTCTTGGAAGCAAAACTAGAGAGTCCCAGTGGTTCCTGTCGGTACTCTAGAAGACCTCCAAGCTTCAAGATGCAACTCGAGAAAAACCATGAAATTCTCCACACCACGTGACAGGATGCCCCTTTCTGCTGCAGCGTCTTAAGGAAATCCCACATTCCCTCTTCAAACTCGAAAGAATACTTAGCCCTCTATACACAACTCAACAATTTAACGGAGATACCCGGCCATACTCGAGAGGAACAGTGAGGTTCCTGCCACAGCTCAGGAAGAGTCCCGTTTTCCACTTGTCTTCTCCAGGTGAGGATGATTCCCCTGCTTCGTCTGGAAATTAATTCCAATGTTACCGTCGAATCTGAAGAGGGGGCCGATCTTCCCTTGACACTCGAGAGGACCGCGGGGAGTGGTGACACAATTCAAAAAGACACCGATTTCCCCATCCGCCCGACATAAGGACTGATTCCACTGTACCAATTCAAAGAGAACCCCCGGGATCAACTAACACCATAGAGGGAGGCATGACTTCCCAGGTGCATCATGGAGAAAAAGCCCCAGGACAGAAACTCAACTCGACAGGAGGCCTCCCACCTCTTTGACAACTCGAAAAAATAGCGGAGTTCCGTGCCTCATCAAGAGAGGTGGCTGACTGGCCTGTTGACACTTCATAGGAACACTGAGATCCTTGTCGCAAATGGAGAGGCACCCCGAGGTGTGTGCCTCAATTCCAGATGAGCCCTTACTCCCCTGCCTCAACAGGCATCCCAAAGACTCCTCACACCTCAAAAGGATTCCGGACTTCCCAGAAACACCTTGAGAGGCTCCGTGAGGCCCCTGTTGCAACGCGAGGGATCCGAAAGTTAATTGCCCAACTCGAGAAACACTTTGGGATTACCCCTTTCAATGCCAATTGTAGCCCGATTCCTCCTCATTGACTCGAGAGTAATAACCTCCGTCCCCTAGCCACTTGACTTCCCGGAGGCAACAGAGTGTCATCCTGAGTTCCAAGTCGTAACTCAAAAGGAAAGCCAAACTTCCCCCCGCAACTCGCGAAAAACCACCAGATGCCTCAGGCAATGTCACATGGCGCCCCCTTTTCCTGCAGCGCCTGGATAGCAATCCCGAATTCTCTCTCAAGATACGATAGGAGGCATGAATCCCTATTCACATTTCAAGGGACTCCAAGAATACCCGTCTTCAATCAATAGAAACCCCAAGTTTCTGTCCACACCTCTAAAAGTGCTCAGTATTTCCAACCCCCTCACAATATGAGCGTTCAAAGCCTGATTCAACTCAAGAGGAGTACTATCTTCTTCTCCGACCACAAGAGGAGGCCTCTCTCTCCTATTGAAACTCGAGTGAACTCCCGCGGATCGTGCTGTAAGGATAAAGGACTCTGAGTTCCCCTTCCAATCGAGGTGGGTCCTGATGATCTAGCAATGCTCCAATGTAAAACCGACTATGGCATCACAATATGACGGGATACCCAACACCCTTGCTGAGCCAATATAAAAAGCCCTAATGAACCGCCTGATCATGATATGAGGACAGATTCCCCTTTTACAACTCGAAAGGAAAGCAGAATTCGATGCCTCAAATTGAGACGAATACTGACTGCCCGATAGAACCTTCATAGCGACCCTGAGATCCCTGTCGCCACTGGAGAGGAACACTCAGTTGACCAGCTCAATGCTGGATGCGGCCCTATTCCTTTGCTGCGCCTCGAGAGGAACCCCGAGGTTTCCCTTTCAACATGATAGGAGATCTGACTTCCCTGGCACAACACTAGTGAGTTCCAGAGGTCCCCATCACAACTTGTGAAGAACCACAAGATTCTCCCCTCAATTTCAGATGAGCAAATTATCCGCTGCCGAGTCTCAAGAGAAGTCCACATTCCCACTGGGAACTCGACAAGTTGCTTCACATCCTTTATGTGACTCAAAAATTCCACCAACATACCCAGCCCCAATCGAGAGGAACACCGAGTTTCCCGACACATCTGATAAATTGCCGCATTTCCCAGTCCTCTTTTCCAGATGACAGTCCATTCCCCTGCTTTGTCTGGAATGGAATCCGGACGTTCCCATCGCACAGTATGAGGAGGCCGATACCACCCTGAAACTCAGCAGAATCCCCAGGATATCAAAACACACTTGCAAAGGGTACCGATGTCCCAACCCACTGGAGATAATATCTGATTCCACTGCAGAGATTCAAATGTATCCTTGAGTATCAACTCATAAGACGAGTGGAGACTTGACTCCCCGAGCATTCTCGATACAATATCCAGGTACAAACTCAACTCGACTGTGGTCTAACAGCCCTTTTGCAACTCGAGTATTAAGCAGAGTTCCAATTCTGAACAGGAGAAGAGGCCTGACGGCCCAGGTGAATTTTGAGATGAACTCCAAGATCCTAGTCCCCACTGGAGAGGAACCTACAGTTGATCAAACAACATTTGATACGGCCCTGTTAATCTTCTGCGCCTCTAGAGGAATCCCGAATTTCGCCTTCCAACACGGTAGGAGACCGGAATTCCCTGGGGCAACACGAGTGATTTCCTGAGGTCTCCATCACAACTTGAGACGAACCCCAAGAGGAACTTTTCTGCTGCAGAGTCTCATGAGAAATCCCACATTCCCACTTGAGACTCGAACGGGTACTTAACACCCTTTATGAGACTCAAAAACTTCCCAAACATATCAGTTCCCACTGAGGAGGAGCACACAATTTACTTACCCAAGGCTAGGAGCAAGGTTATTCCTCTGCTGCAACTTGAGCGAAATCCCGAAGTGTCCGTTCCAACACTATAGGAGACCTGACGTCCCTGGGGCAACACGAACGAGTTCCTGAGGTCCCCGTCGCAACTAGAGAAGGTACCCAAGCTTCTCGCTGAAACTCGAGAAAAACCACTAGATTCTACACTCAAGGCGAGATGAGGAAAATTTCCTCTGCAGAGTCGCAAGAGAAATACTACACTCACGCGTGAAACTCGAACGGGCACTTGACGCCTTTTCTAAGACTGAAAAATTCTCTTACATAGCCGTCCACACTGGAGAGGACCATACAATTAACAGACTCAAATATGGATGAGGCCCTATTCCCATTCCACGACTCGAGAAAAATCCTGAAGTTCCCCTTCCAAAACAAAAGGAGAACTGAGTTCCCTGAATGAACACGGGTGACTTCCTGAGGTCCCTGTCACAACTGGAGTAGGATCTCAAGATTCCCGCCACAACTCGAGAAAAACCACAAGATTCTGCACTCAAGGCGAGATGAGGAAGATTTCCCTGCCGAGTCTCAGAAAAATCCCACATTCCCGCTTGAAACTCGAATGGGTACTTGACACCCTTTATGAGACTCAATAACTCAAGAAAGAATAAAGGGATGGAGCAAAAGCAAAACCAATGCCCAGTTGTAGATGTGCCTGGTGATTGAAGCAAGATCCGGTGCTGTAAAGAGGCAATATTGCATAGGAACCTGGAATGTTAGGTCCATGAATCAGGGCAATTTGGAAGTGGTCAAACAGGAGATGGCAAGAGTGAACATAGACATTCTAGGAATCAGTGAATTAAAATGGACTGGAATGGGTGAATTTAATTCAGATGACCATTATATCTACTACTGTGGGCAGGAATCCCTTAGAAGAAATGGAGTAGCCATCATGGTCAACAACAGAGTCCGAAATGCAGTCCTTGGATGCAATCGTAAAAACGACAGAATGATTTCTATTCGTTTCCAAGACAAACCATTCAATATTACAGTAATCCAGGCCTATACCCCAACCAATAACGCTGAAGCAGCCAAAGTTGAATAGTTCTATAAAGACCTACAAGACCTTTTAGAACTGAACTTAAAAAAGATGTTCTTTTCATTATAGGGGACTGGAATGCAAAAGTAGGAAGTCAAGAAACACCTGGAGTAACAGGCAAATTTGGCCTTGGAGCACGGAATGAAGCAGAACAAAGGCTAATAGAGTTTTGCCAAGAGAATGCACTGGTCATAGAAAACACCCTCTTCCAACAACACAAGAGAAAACTCTACACATGGACATCAACAGATGGTCAAAACCTAAATCAGACTGATTATATTCTTTGTAACCAAAGATGGAGAAGCTGCATACAGTTAGCAAAAACAAGACCAGGAGCTGACTGTGGCGCAGATCATGAACTCCTTATTGCCAAATTCAGACTTAAATTGAAGAAAGTAGGGAAAACCACTAGACCATTCAGACATGACCTAAATCAAACCCCATGTGATTATACAGTGGAAGTGAGGAATAGATTTAAGGGACTAGATCTGATAGATAGAGTGCCTGATGAACTATGGATGGAGGTTCGTGACATTGTACAGGAGACAGGGACCAAGACCATCCCCATGGAAAAGAAATGCAAAAAAGCGAAATGGCTGTCTGAGGAGGCCTTACAACTAGCTGTGAAAAGAAGAGAAGCGAAACGCAAAGGAGGAAAGGAAAGATATAAGCATCTGAATGCAGAGTTCCAAACAATAGCAAGGAGAGATAAGAAAGCCTTCCTCAATGATCAGTGCAACGAAATAGAGGAAAACAACAGAATAGGAAAAACAAGAGAGCTTTTCAAGAAAATGAGAGATTCCAAGAGAACATTTCATGCAAAGATGGGCTGGATGAATGACAAAAATGGTTTAGACCTAACAAGCAGAAGATATTAAGAAGAGGTGGCAAGAATACACAGAAGAACTGTACAAAAAAGATCTTCACGACCAAGATAATCATGATAACGTGATCACTGACCTAGAGCCAGACATCTTGGAATGTGAAGTCAAGTGGGCCTTAGAAAGCATCACTATGAACAAAGCAAGTGTAGGTGATGGAATTCCAGTTGAGCTATTTCAAATCCTGAAAGATAATGCTGTCAAAGTGCTGCACTCAATATGCCAGCAAATTTGGAAAACTCAGCAGTGGCCACAGGACTGGAGAAGGTCAGTCTTCATTCCAATCCTAAAGAAAGGCAATGCCAAAGTATGCTCAAACTTCCGCACAATTGCACTCACCTCACACGCTAGTAAAGTCATGCTCAAAATTCTCCAAGCCAGGCTTCAGCAATATGTGAACCGAGAACTCCCCAATGTTCAGGCAGGTTTTAGAAAAGGCAGAGGCACCAGAGATCAAATAGCCAACATCCACTGGATCATGGAAAAAGCAAGAGAGTTCCAGAAAAACATCTCTTTCTGCTTCATTGACTATGCCAAAGCGTTTGACTCTGTGGATCACAATAAATGGTGGAAAATTCCGAAAGAGATGGGAATTCTAGATCATCTGACCTGCCTCTTGAGAAACCTGTATGCAGGTCAGGAAGCAACAGTCAGAATTGCACATGGAACAACAGACTGGTTCCAAATAGGAAAAGGAGTACATCAAGGCTGTATATTGTCACCTTGTTTATTTAACTTAGATGCAGTGTACATCATGAGGAATGCTGGGCTGGAAGAAGCACAAGCTGGAATCCAGATTGCTGGGAAAACTATCAATAACCTCAGATATGCAAATGACACCACCCTTATGGCAGAAAGTGAAGATGAACTCAAAAGCCTATTGATGAAAATGAAAGAGGAGAGTGAAAAGGTTGGCTTGAAACTCAACATTCAGAAAACAAAGATGATAGAATCTGGTCCCATCACTTCATAGGAAGTAGATGGAAAAACAGTGGAAACAGTATCAGACTTTATTTTGGGGGGCTCCAAAATCACTGCAGATGCTGATTGCAGCCATGAAATTAAAAGACGCTTAAAGCACCTCCAGTAGAACAAGGAGTATCACCTCCCAACATGAACTGAGGCATGAATCCCTGGTTAACCTCCCGAGACAGCAGAAATTTCCCGCTTGAACAGACAGCAGACATGAAAATCCTTTTAAACTCGCGGGGAAAGCAGAGTTCCATCGTCAACAAAGAATAGGCCTGATTCCCTAGTGGAAACTTCATAGCAACCCCAAGATCCCTGTGGCTACTGGAGAGGAACACTGAGTTTGCCCACTCAAGTCTAAATGTGCCCCTTTGTGTTCCTGTCGCACAGTATGAGGAGGCTGGTACTATCTTAAAATTCAGCAGATTCAAAACACATTTGGGAAATGTACCGATGTCCCCACCCGCTCGAGTTATTGTCTGATTCCACTACACAGATTCAAATGTATCCTCAAGTATCAACTCACAAGACGAATGGAGCCCTGACTCCCCGAGCAGGGGAGTCTCAATACAGCCTCCAGGTACCAATGAAATTCGACTGTGGCCTAACACCCCTTTCACATCTCGAGAAGAAAGTGGAGTAAACATGTCTGAACACGAGACGAGGCCTGACTCCCCAGGTGAATTTTGAGGGCAACCCCGAATACCCTGTTGCTACTGAAGAGGAATACTGAGTTAAACGGACTCGAATCTAGATGCAGACTTATATCTCTGCAGCGACTCCAAAGGAATTCCGAGGTTCCCTTTGCAAAATGAAAGGCGTTCTGACTTCCAAGAGACAACATGGGAGGCTCCCTGATATTCCCTTCAACACTCGAGAGGATCACCACATTTCCTGCAGCAACTCACGAAAAACCTCGAGATTCCGCTTTGAAAGCAACATGAGGCCCTATTTTTCCTGCAGCACATAGACAGAACTGCTGACTTCCTTCTCCAAATCGATGGGAGTTTTGAAATCATTGATGCAACTGGAAGGTCGTCCAGAAATACCCATCCCGATAAGAGAAGAAAACCGAATTTCCCGCCACAATTAAAGAGAAGCCCCGTGTTCACCCCTCAGCTGAAGTTAATGGGCCATTCCACTTTCAACTGAACAGGAATTCCAACTTCCCCTCGCAACACTTGTCGAGTCCTTTCACATCTATTGACACTAGAGGGCAAACCCGAGTACTTTGCAGTAAGGTCAAAGGCTTCCGAATTCACTCTTAACTAGAGATGAGTCCTGGTGCACTTAAAGAACCTCCAGTTAAACACGGAGAATCACCTCCCAACATGAACTGAGGCATGAATCCCCCGCTGAGACTCTCGAGAGAGCCCAGATTTCCCGCTTGAACAAACAGCAGACCTGACAATCCTTTTAAACTCGGGGGTAAAGCATAGTTCCATCCTCAACAAAGACTAGGCCTGACTCCCCAGTGGAAACTTCATAACAACCCCAAGATCCCTGTGGCCACTGGAGAGGAACACTGAGTTTACCCACTCAAGTCTAAATGTGGCCCTCAGGGCCTGCAGCGATTCAAAAGGAATCCCGAGGTTCCACTTTCAACAGGAAAGCAGACCTGACTTCTCTGAAACAAAACTAGTGGGTTCCAGTTGTTCCTATCGTAACTCGAGAAGGCCTCCAAGCTTCAAGACGTAACTCGAGAAAAACCGTGAAATTTTACACTCCACGCGACAGGACGCCCCTTTCCACTGCAGCGTCCTAAGGGAAATCCCACATTCGCTCTTCAAATACGAAAGGATACTCGGCACCCTATACGCAACTCAAGAAGTTAACCGAGATACCCAGCCAAACTCGAGAGGAGCAGCGAGGGTCCTGCCACAGCTCAAGAAGAGACCCGTTTTCCACTTGTCATTTCAAGGTGAGGATCGATTCCCCTGATTCATCTGGAAATTAATCCAGATGTTCCCGTCGAATTTGAAGAGGAGGCCGATCTCCCATTGAAACTCGAAAGGACCCCAGGTAGTCGTGCCACAATTCAAAAAGACACCAATTTCCCCATCTGCCCGACATAAGGACTGATTCCACTGAACCGATTCAAAGAGAACCCCCGGGATCAACTAAAACCACAGAGGGAGGCCTGACTTCCCAAGTGGATGATGGCTAAAAAGCCCCAGGACAGGAATTCAACTCACAGGAGGCCTCCCACCCCTTTTACAACTCGAAAAGATAGCGGAGTTCCATGCCTCAACAAGAGACGTGGCATGACTCTCCTGTTGAAACTTCATAGGATCACTGAGATCCTTGTCGGAACTGGAGAGGCACCCTAAGGAGAGTGCGTCAACTCCAGATGAGACCCTATTCCCCTGCACTGCCAGCAAAGGCATCCCAAACAATCCTCTCCTCAAAAGGATTCTGGATTTCCCAGAGACAACTTGAGAGGCTCCGTGAGGCCCCTGTTGCCAAGCGAGGAGTCCGAAAATTTCCTGCCCGAACTCGAGAAACATTTTGTGGTTACACCTTTCTATGCGAATTGAATCCCAATCCCTCTGCATTGACTCGAGAGCAATCACGACCTTCCACTCGCAACTTGACTTCCCTGAGGCAACACAGAGTCAACCTGAGGTATCCGAGGTAACTTGAAAGGAAAGCCAAACCTCACCCCACAACTCGCAAAAAACCAAGAGATGCCCCAGGCAATGTCACAAGAGGCCGTTCTTTTCTGCAGCGCCTGTAGAGCAATCCCAAGTTCTCCCTTAAGATATGATAGGAGGCTTCAATTCTTATTTACAATTCAAGGGGCTCCCAGAAAACCCGTCTTCAATCGAGAGAAATCTTTAGTTTCTGTCCACACCTCTAGAAGAGCTCCATATTCCCAACCTCCTCACGATATGAGCGTTCAACCCTGCTTTAACTCAAGAGGAATCCTTTCCTATTCTGCCACGACAAAAGGAAGCCTCTGTCTCCTATTGAAACACGAGCGCACTCCCGCGGATCCTGCTGCAAGGATAAAGGACTCTGAGTTCCCCCTCCAATAGAGGTAGGTCCTGATGATCTAGCAAAGCTCCAAGGGAACACCAACTATCACATCACAACATGATGGAATACCGGACACCCATGCTGAGCCTGTAGAAAAAAGCCCTAATGAACCGTCTGATCACGACAGGAGGATTGACTACCCTTTTACAACTCGAAATAAAAGCAGAATTCCATGCCTCAAATCGAGACAAAACCTGACTCCCCAGTAGAACCTTCATAGCAACCCCGAGATTCCTGTCGTCACTGCAGAGGAACACACAGTTGACCGACTCAAAGCTGGATGAGGCCCTATTTCTCTGCTGTGCCTCGAGAGGAATACCAAGGTTTCCCTTCCAACACGATAGGAGACCTGATTCCCTGTAGTAAAACGATCGAGTTCGTGAGGTCCCTGTCACAACTGGAGAAGAACCCCAAGCTTCCCGCAATCCCCTCAATGCGAGATGAGAAAATTTTCCACTGCAGAGTCTAAAGAGAAATCCCACATTCCAGCTTGAAACTCGAACGGGTACTTGACATCCTTTATTCGACTCAAAAGCTACCCGATATAGCCATTCCCACTGGAGAGGAGCACATAATTTTCGGACTCAACAGTTGATGAGGCCCTATTCCAATTCCACGTCTCGAGAGTAATCCCGAAGTACCCCTTCCAACATGAAAGGAGACCTGACTTCCCTGAAGCAACACGAGCGAGATCCTGAGGTCCCAGTCACAACTCGAGAGAGACCCAAAGCTTCCTGCTGCAACTCGAGAAAAACCACAAGATTTTGCCCTCAAGGCGAGATGAGGAACATTTCCAGGGCAGATTCTCAAGAGAAATCCCAGATTCCCGCTTGAAATTGAACAGGTAACTTATCATCCTTTATAAGACTCAAAAATTACACCGGCATACCCAGTCCCAACCGAGAGGAACATCGAATTTCCTGCCACAACTGACAAAGTGCCCCGTTTTCCAGTCCTCTTTTCCAGATGACAATCGATTCCCCTGCTTGTCTGGAATGGAAGCCGGACGATCTCATCGCACAGTATGAGGAGACTGGTACCACCTTGAACCTCAGGAGGATCCCCGGGGTTTCAAAACACAATTGAAAAAAGTACCAATGTCCCCACCCACTCGAGATATTCTCTGATTCCACTGCATAGATTCAAATGTTTCCTCGAGTAGCAACTCACAAGACGAGTGGAGACCTGACTCCCCGAGCATTCTCAGTACAATCTCCAGGTACAAATTCAACTCGACTTTCGCCTAACACCCCTTTAAAACTCGAGAAGAAAGCGGAGTTCCATGTCTGAACACGAGACGAGGCCAGACTCCCCAGGTGAATTTTGAGAGCAACACCAAGGAATCTATTGCTCCTGGAGAGGAATCCTGAGTTCAACGGACTTGAATCTAGATGCAGACCAATTTTTCTACAGCGACTCCAAAGGAATCCCGAGGTTCCCCTTGCAAATGGAAAGGCGTTCTGACTCCCCAGAGACAACACGGGAGGCTCGTTGATATTTCCGTCGTTACTCGAGAGGATCACGACACTTCCCGCAGCAACCCTAGAAACACTTCAAGGTTCCTCTTTCGAAGCAACATGTGGCCCCCCTTTTTTTTTTCCTGCAGCACATAGACATAAGTCCCGAGTTCCTTCTCCAAATTCGATATGAGGCTTGAGTTCCTCGATGCAACTTAAGGTTCTCCCAGAGGTACCCATCCCAACGAGAGAAGCAAACAGAATTTCCCCACCACAATTTAAGAGAAGGCTCGTGTACAAACCTCAGCTGAAGATAATGGGCCATTCCTCTTTCAACGGAACAGGAATCCCAACTTCCCCTCGCAC
Source organism: Moschus berezovskii (assembly GCF_049115385.1). Classification (NCBI taxonomy): domain Eukaryota; kingdom Metazoa; phylum Chordata; class Mammalia; order Artiodactyla; family Moschidae; genus Moschus; species Moschus berezovskii. Next base: position 4,110,324 of record NC_142477.1, on the reverse strand, counting down.
AAATTGACGAGTCCAGTCATATCTATTGACACTCGAGGGTAACCCCGTAGATTCTGCAGCAAGGTCAACGGACTCCGAGTTCACACTCAACTAGAGATGAGTCATGTTTTGTTTGGAGCAGCTCCAGTGGAACACGGAGTATCACCTCCCAACATGATCGGAGGCATGAATCCCCCACTGAGCCTCTCGAAAAAGCCCAAATTTCCCGCTCAAACAGATAGCAGACCTGACAAGCCTTTAACAACTCGGGGGGAAAGCAGAGTTCCCTCCTCAACAAAGAATAGGCCTAATACCCCAGTGGAACCTTCATAGCAACCCCAAGATCCTTGTGGCCACTGAGGAGGAACATTGAGTTTACCTACTCAAGTCTAAATGTGGCCCTCATGCCCTGCAGCTACTCGAAAGGAATCCCAGGTTCTACATTAAAAACAAAAGGAGACCTGACTTTCCTGAGGCAAAACTAGCAAGTCCCAGTGGTTCCCGTCATAACTCAAGAAGACCTAAAAGCTTCAAGCCGCAACTCGAGAGAAACCATGAAATTCTCCAGTCCACGCAACAGGCCGCAACTTTCTGCTCTAGAATCTTAAGAGAAGTCCCACATTCGCTCTTCCAACTCGAAAGGATACTCGGCACCCTATACGCAACTCAAGAAGTTCCCCAGGATACCCGGCCAAACTCTAGTGGAGCAGCGAGGTTCCTGCCACAGCTCAAGAAGAGACCCGTTTTCCACTTGTCATCTCGAGGTGAGGATCGATTGCCCTGCTTCGTCTAGAAATTAATCCCGATGTTCCCGTCGAATCTGAAGAGGAGGCCGATGTCCCCTTGAAACTCGAGTGGACCCCGGGAAGTCGTGCCACAATTCAAAAAGACACCGATTTCCCCATCTGCTTGACAAAAGACTGATTCCACGGTCCCGATTCAAAGACAACTCCCGGGATCAACTAACACCACGAAGGGAGGCATGACTTCCCAGGTGCATCATGGAGAAAAGCACCAGGACAGATATTCAACGCAACTGGAGGCCTCCCACCCCTTTTACAACTCGGAAAGATAGCGGAGTTACATGCGTCAACAAGAGACGTGGCATGACTCCCCTGTTGAAACTTCACAGGAACACTGAGATCCATGTCAGAACTGGAGAGGCACCCTGAGGATAGCGCCTCAACTCACTCAGACCCTATTCCCCTGCACTGACTCGAAAGGCATCCCAAAGGCTCTTCGCACCTCAAAAGGGTTCCGGACTTCCAGAGACAACATGATAGGTTCCGTGAGGCCACTTTTGCCACTCGAGGGATCCGAAAGATTCCTGCCCCAACTCGAGAAACACTTTGGGATAACCCCTTTAAAGGCGAATTGAAGCCCAATTCCTCTACATTGACTCGAGACCAAGCACGATCTTCCCCTCGCAACTTGTCTTCCCTGAGGCAACACGAGTATCTCCCTGAGTTCCCCGGCATAACTCTAAAGGAAAGCCAAACTTACCTCTGCAATGCTGCAAAACCCACAAGAAGCCCCAGGCAACGTCACTTGAGGCCCTTTTTTTTCCTGCAGCGCCTGAAGAGCAATCCTGAGTTCTCTCTCAAGATACCATAGGAGGCTTGAATCCCTATTTACAAATCAAGGGGATCCCAGAACACGATTCTTCAATCAAAAGAAACCCTGAGTTTCGGTCCACAGCTCTAGAAGAGCTCCGTATTCCACACCTCCTCACGATACGAGAGTTCAAACCCTGCTTCAACTCTAGAGGAATGCTTTCTTCCTCTCGCACCACAAGAGGAGGCATCTGTCTCCTATTGAAACTCGACGGCACTCCCGTGGATCCTGCTGCAAGGATAAAGGGCTCTGAGTTCCCCCTCCAATCGAGGTAGGTCCTGATGATCTAGCAAAGCTCCAATGGAACACTGACTATCCCCTCACAACATGATGGGAAACATGACACCCATGCTGAACCTATAGAAAAAGCCCTAATGTACCGCCTGATCATGACATGAGGACTGATTCCCTCTTTTACAACTCGAAAGGAAAGCAGATTTCCATGCCTGAAATCGAGACGAAGCTTGACTCCCCAGTAGAACTTTTCATAGCAACCCCGAGATGCTTGTCGCTACTGGAGAGGAACACAGAGTTGACCGACTCAACGCTAGATGAGGCCCTATTCCTCTGCTGCGCCTCAAGAGAAATCCCAAGGTTCCCCTTTCAACACGAGAAGAGACCTGACTTCCCTGGGGCAACACGAGCGAGTTTGTAAGGTCCCCGTTGCAACTCGAGAAGGACCCCAAGCTTCCTGCCGCCTCTCGAGAGAAACCGCAATATTCCCCCATCAATGCGAGATGAGGAATTTTCTGCTGCAGGGTCTCAAGAGAAATCCCACATTTCCGTTTGATACTCGTAGGGGTACTAGACACCCTTCATGCGACTCAAAAAGTTCCCTGAAATAGCTGTCCCCACTGGAGGGTAGAACACAATATACAGACTCATTCTTAAATGAGGCCCTATCCCTATTCCATGCCTCGAGAGTAATCCCAAAGCTCTCTTTGCAACATGAAAGGAGATCTGACTTCCCTGAAGCAACATGAGCCAGTTCCTGAGGTCCCCATCATAACTCAAGAGAGACTACAAGCTTCCCGCCGCAACTCAAGAAAATCCAAAAGATTCCCCCATCAATGCGAGGTGAGGAACTTTTCTGCTGCAGAATCTCAAGAGAAATCCCACTTCCCCACTTTAAACTTGAACGGGTACTTGACAACCTTTCTGCTACAACAAAGTCTCCCTGATTTAGCCATCCCCACAGGTGAGGAGCACACAATTAATGGGCTCATCACTAGATGAGGCCGAATTCCCATTGCACTCCTCGAGAGGAATAACGAAATTCCTCTTCCCACACGAAAGGAGACCTGACTTTCCTGGGGTAACACAAGCGAGTGCCTGAGGTCCCCATCTCAATTCGAGGGGGACCCCAAGCATCCCACCCAACTCGAGAAAAACCATAAAATAATGGTGAAAGACATTCCCATTGCAGATTCTCAAGAGAAATCACACATTCCAGCTTGAAACTCGACAGGTCACTTGACATCCTTTATGCAACTCAAAAATTACACCAACTTACCCAGCCCCAATCAAGTGGAACACCGAGCTTCTCGCAACAACTGACAAAGTGTCCCGTTATACATTCCTTTGTCCAGATGACAGTCGATTCCCCTGTTTGTCTGTAACGGAATCCGGACGATCCCATCGAAGAGTAGGAGGAGGCTGGTACCACCTTGAACCTCGGGTGGATTCCCGGGTTTTCAAAACACAGTTGTAAAAGGAACCGATGTCTCCACCCACTCGAGATATTGTCTGATTCCACTGCACAGATTCAAATGTATCCTTGAGTATCACCTCACAAGACGAGTGGAGACCTTACTCCCCGAGCATTCTCCGTACATTCTCCAGGTACAAACTGAACTTGATGGTGGTCTAACACCCCGTTTACAACTCGAGAAGAAAGCGGAGTTCCATCCCTGAACACGAGAAGAGGATTGACTCCCCAGGTGAATTTTGAGAGCAACTCCAAGATCCATGTCCCCACTGGAGAGGAACACACAGTTGACCAAATCAATAATATATATGGACCTATTCATCTGCTGTGCCTCGAGAGGAATCCCAAGGTTCCCCTTCCAACACGAAAGGAGACCTGACTTCCCTGGGTAAAGACGAGCGAGTACCTGAGATCCCTGCGGGAACTCGAGAAGGACCCCAAGCTACCCACCGCAACTCGTGAAAAACCACAGGATTATGCACTCAAGGCGAGATGAGGAAAATTTTTGCTGCAGTGTCTCAAGAGAAATCCCACATTCCCGCTTGAGAGGCAAAAGGGTACTTGACACCCTTTCTGTGACACAAAAATCTCCCTGACACAGTTGTCACCACTGGAGAGTAGCATACAATTTACAGACTCAAATATGGATGAGGCCCTATTCCCATTCCACGCCTGAGAGGAATCCTGAAATTCCTCTTCCAACATGAAAGGAGACATGACTTTACTGCTGCAACATGAG